>NC_056744.1:397093740-397393740 GCF_019279795.1 Protopterus annectens
GTCAAAATAATTATAAGGAAGCAGAAGGAAGAGTATCTGAGTGAGGTAAGGAAAGAAGAAAGGATGAGAAGGTAAGAAGGAAAACTTTTGGGTTAGTATTGATTATCTATAATTGGTTGTCACATTGACAACTGAGAGGACTGAGGATAGAGAAGTGTGTTAGTTAATGTACAGATAACAGAAGGGAGGTAGTGGTGAAGGGGAAAAGGGATATAGAAGTTAGTGCCAGCCAGAGATGATGAGATCATAGCCAGGACAGGGCATGCTTTTTAAGAGAAAGTTTGAAATTATGAATATATATATATATATATATATGTGTGTGTGTGTGTGTGTGTGTGTGTGTGTGTGTGTATATACATATATGTAAAATATACACACACACAGATATATATATTTTATTTTATTTATTTATTTAACATTTGTTAACCGGGAAAGTCCGACTTGGAACAAAGCCAATTTTCAGCGGAGGCCCGGGGAGAAAGGCTCCAGATGCATGTCTTTGTAACATGGGAGGAAACCCACACGAACGCAGGGAGGACATGCAGACTCCACACAGAAGGCACCCCAGCCGAGAATCGAACCAGAGAACCTCTTGCTGTGAGGCGACAATGCTACCGCTGCACCACTGCGCCGTCCGTCTATATATATATATATATATGGGTCTATATTATAACATCGAATTTTATAAAGTTCGAATGTTATAATATCAAACCAGTATTGTCGAACCCTGAAAACAGTGAAGGTGCAGGACACCGAATTCTTTCCTAGGGAAAGAATTCGGTGGGCCATTGCTGTGGCTTCGCTGTTTTCAGCGTTCGATATGTTGGAGCGTTACGAGTCGGGTTCAGGTAAGTGTGCGACTGTATGTAGGTTAGGGTTAGGGGTTGGGTTAGGTGAGTTAGGGTTAGGGAGCGAGCGGGTCAGGTAAGTGTGCGGTTGTGTGTAGGTTAGGGTTAGGGGGCGGGTTAGGTGAGTTAGGGTTAGGGCGCGGGTGAGGTGAGTGTGCGATAGTAACGGACCTTAGGGTTAGGGTCGGGTTAAGGTAAGTGGATAGCTAGTAGTGTATGTAAAGTTTAGTTTAGGTGTAGGATTTTAAGTGTGTGTGTGTGTGTGGATTTCTGTTTTTTGTGTGTGTTTTTGTTGTGTGTATGTTTCTCGGAATAGCGAGTTTTTTCCCTGGGAAAAAAAATCGCTATTCTGACCTTCGATGTTTGCAGATTCCGATGTTTAGGGTTCTATATTATAGGTTCATAGGTTCATAGGTTCATACTAGGCTATCTGACCTAGGGCATTTATAAGCCTAGCCCAGAGTTTTGTGACTTTTGCCACCCCTTTAATTTGAAGGATACTATGCCCATTATTTAGCTGTGCCTCTGTCAAGCAGTGACACTGAGGTGATCCCTGGGGTATACCTGCGATCTCCCATCCATTGGTCAAGATTTCTCTTGAACAAAGCCAGTGAGGTGCTCTGCCTCCCATGTACCGGGATTTTGTTCCACAGCATAGGGAGTCTCTGGGTGATGAATCTGTCCCTCCAGCACATCCTATTTATGACCGTGTCAAGGTTCAAGTCTCGTGCTCTTGTAGATCGGATGGATTTAGATTTTTTGAGGTGAAACATGTTCATTAATTCCGGGTTGGACATGGCCTTGTATGTCAGGCACAGGTCACCTCTGAGCAGGCGGCAAGTGACTGAGTAGAGCTGGAGCTCCTTCAGTCGGGCAGCATAGGACATATTTTTGAGACCCTTTATCCTTTTGGTGAGGAACTTTTGGGGCCTTTCCAATTGCTGCAGGTGTCGGGTCAGATACATTCCAAATGGGGCATTGTACTCAATCATTGGTCTGATGAGTGATGAGTACAGGGGAATGATGACCTCCCTTGACCTAGATGTGAATCCCTCCATGATCAGGTGGGCAATGTAGAAGGTCTTCCTAACTACTTTGGCAACGTGGGTGTCAAATGAAAGGTTACTGTCAACCTGGGTCCCCAGATCCCTGATAACCTCTTCTGTGCTTAGTGGATTGCCACCTATATGGTAGCTGGGGGTAACCTTGTTTTTCCCGAAAGGTATGACTATGCATTTTTTAGCGTTTAACTTTAGGCCATGGCTTTGGCACCAGTTATCCGTTTCTATGAAACCCTTCTGAAGGATATCTGTGTCTGATGTGTTTTCAACTATGGCGCCCACTTTGCAGTCATCTGCAAACTTTGTCAGCCATAATCCTCCTGTGCTTGCCTGTACTTCTGAAAAGTAGATGCCGAACAAGAGTGGGCCCAGCACCGAGCCCTGTGGGACACCACTTGTGACAGGCTTGGAATCAGACATGGCACCAGCAACTCTGACCCTGTGGGTTCTGTCACTTAGCCAGTTTGCAACCCATCTTGTGACGTATGGGTTTACATTTAAGCTGGTGAGTTTTTCTATGATGCCCGAGTGGGGTATTGTGTCGAATGCCTTTGCCAGGTCAAGGTAGGCTGTGTGGACTGCCTTGCCCAAATCAATGGCCTTGGTGACTGTTTCGAAAAAGTCAACCAAGTTTAAGAGGCATGATCTGCCCTTGACAAAGCCAAATTGGGTTTGATCCAATGTCTGCAGGTCCCCTATGTCTTTATTTATGAGTTCCATTATGATCCTCTCCATAGCTTTGCAGACCAGGCTTGTCAAGCTGATGGGACGGTAGTTTCCAGGGTCGGTGGAGGCACCGCCTTTATGTAGTGGGACCACAGCTGCCATACGCCACTCCTTGGGTACATATCCTGAGGTGAGGCTAAGATTAAACAGCTGCCCTAATTGCGGGTTTAATTCCTCAATGAGTTCGTGGAGCACACAACCGGGGACACCATCTGGTCCCATGGATGCTGTGTTTTTCGACTTGGAGAGAGCTGTTCTCACCTGAGCATTTGAGATGTTTGGGAGGCTACAATCCTCTGGTATAGATATTTCTCCTTTTGGGGGGGGGGGGATTTGCACTGAACCTGTCAGCCAGTATGTTGGCAATGTCTGTAGGTTCAGTGATCTTTACATCATTTTGAACTAATTCTGAGCATATCTGGGAGTTTCCTCCCAGGTTTCTAACATAACTAAAAAAGGCCTTGTGATTGTCTTTTGAGTCCTTGGCGATTTTTCTTTCAAAATTTGCCTTGGATGATTTTATGAGAGCTCTTAGTTTTTTACTTATAATGATCAAGGGTGTCTTCCCTTTTAGGGATTTTGCTCTATCTTGTAGTAGCTTTCTCCTTTTGTTGTAGAGCTTGTTTATGGCTGGGGTCCACCAGACTGGACGCTTGCCTTTGATACAAAGAGTCTTTGTTTTGTTTGGGATTGCCTGATCCATGCAGTCCTGGAGGTGCTGGTAGAAGGCATTTGTATGTGATTCAGCGGCTTTAGTGATGGTTCCGCTGGTTTGGGGGCCTTGAAAGAGACCACACCAGTCCTAAGAAGTGTGAAGTCGGCTTTAGAGAAGTTCTTCACTGTGGTCTTTTTTATCTGGGGTGGGGGCGGGACGTGGACTTCCAGTGAGATTAGTTTATGATCTGACCTCACCAATGAGGGGTATACCTCCGGTGTTGAACATTGTGACCCCATGTTCGTGATGATGAGATCTAGTATGTTTTCGCCTCTTGTGGGCATGGTGACTAGTTGTTCCATGGCATTTGAGTTTATGAACTCTAGGAACCTTTGGACTAGAGTGTTGGGGCTTGAGTAGTGATCCCAGTCTATATTCGGATAGCTGAAATCACCTAGTATGATGGTGTTTGGGGTTACATTTATCCCCTCCAGAGTTTTCAGGAAAGCTGTGTGAGGTTCCTGAGTTTGAGAGGGTGGCCTGTAACATGCTACAAATTGCAGAGCAGTCTTGCCTACAGTTAATTGCACCTGGATGGTCTCTGATGCATCGTGCATTGCCACCAACCTGGAGGTGAGGGTGTCTTTGATGAATATGGACACCCCTCCTCCTTTCTTGGTGTTGTCCGGATTTTGGGGCCGGAACGCATGATATGAGGTAAAACCTGATAGTGCCGGGGTGCTCTCAGGAGCCTTGAACCAGGTTTCAGTCATAGCACAGACATCGATGTTCTCCATACTGAGAAGGGCTTTGAGTGCATGCATCTTGAGGTTGAGACTTCTGGCACTGAGCAGCATTACCCTTAGTATTTTTCCTTTGTTTCGTTCTAGGGTGGTAGGTTTAGAATTTGAGCCTTGCCTAAAAAAGGCACTATGGGGGTGGCAAGAGCCTTTGCCAATATCCGGAAGCCCAGGGGTGACAGGTGCAAGCCGTCCCTTGCGAAGCAGCGTGGCATGTCCAGCATGTCATCCCAGGCAGACAGACATTGGATCCCCTTTGAATGACACCAGAGATTAAGCCAATTATTAAAGCTGATCATCTTGTCTCTGTATTGTGGCATCATTCTTGGTGAAGGTAGGATACTGCTCAAGGTCAGGGTCATACCTGCCTGGGCTACATAATCAGAGAGCTCCTCTATGTCTCTTTTCATGTAGTCCAGGGAGGTGCATCTCAGGTCGTTCACACCAGCATGGACAATGACTGAGTCATACTTGTACCTGCTGTCGAGTGACCTGAGTGCTTGCGTTATGTGGTGGATTCTAGCGCCCGACAGGCAGCTTACTGTGACCTTCTCCTTGCTCAATCTGGTGAGTGGGACGTCAATGTGTCTGACTATGGAGTCACCTATGACAAGAGTGTCTGGCATTGTGTTTGGCATTAAGGGCTGTGACTGTTTGGCACACTGACTTTGTGGTCTATGTGTTGCATGTGTCTTGGTCTGTGGTGGCAGTTGTTTGGGTGTTTGCTTTGGTGGCCTCTGCTGTTTTGGTAAATTTTTTGTCAGAGCCTCCGAGTATGTCTTTATGTGTTTATGTGTATAATATGAAGTTGTGATAGTGCTATGTGAGACTGGGTTTGTGGTGTGTGTGGTTACCTTCTCCTCCTGTCTGGTCTTGCCAGTCCTATGTTGAGAGAGCTCAGCCTCCAGTTTGGCTATATAGTTGCATCTCTCGCATGTGTTTGTGTTTTGTGGGAGAAGGAGAGGGTTGTCTGTGTACATGAGGCAATTGTAACATTGCTTCAATATTCCCAGATTCATCAGCTGAGCAGGAGAGGACACTAGCAACTGACCCCGCGACATGCTAGAAGGAAAAGTTAAAAACTTTGTGTAGATGGGTTTGAAAAGACTTTGAGGGATGTGGATGATTGAAAAGGGGTATTAGGCTGGTAGGGTGCTATGTATAATAAAAAGTGCTATATCAGAGTAAAGAGTACTTTGGGAGCAAGTGCTAGGCTATCATGATAGAGAATAGTCACTTAGGAATCAAGTAGATCTAAACTTATTAGGTATAGAATAGGGTGGTTAGATTAGCAGTACAGCTTAGGAAGAGCTGTTCTAAGGGAAAAAATGAAGAGTGGACTTTAGGTAGCCCAAATAGTTTAACCTTGATTAACCACTGCTGCTCTTGTGTGCTCCTGTGGCAACTCCGCGCTAAATCGCGCTAAAGCGTGCTTTATAGCAGGGGGCTGGAAAAGGCAGGAAATGACCCAAAATGGCCAATGAACTACAAGTTACTGACTTAAACCACTCCTCTGAGGACAAACAGGCAGCTCAGTACTCCCCACTCTCACTGGTGAGTAAAGAAACTTCCCCCTGACCAAACAAGGAAAATGGAGAAGTACAGGAACCAAGACAAAGCCCAGGGATCAGCAAAATCTGATCACTGGAACACTAGCTCGGAAAGTGTGGAAAATTTTTTTTGGATATTTTTTTTGTGTTTTTTTTCAAGTTTTTTTACACAGATAGACAGAAAACACAATAAATGCTGTACTTTTCGACTAAATGGTATCAAAAGCTAGTACACTTGAGTGTATTAGCCTGTAGTTTAACTTTTAAGCAAAACTTAAACTAGCAAGTGCAGTAAACAGTTTGAGCTTGTAAAAACAGTAAAAACAGGTAATACTTCGACAAAATAAGCAGAAACAGTGGTCGAAAGTCACAAAAGGTCGAAAAAGCCAAGAAGCATACTTAAAATCTGGAAAGTTTGTCTTTTCTGGTCTCTGCTGCTCTAGGAACTCTGCTGGACACCACGAGGAGCTGTGCTGAGTTCTCTACAGCTGGAAAAGCCCGCCAAAGCGTGCTTTATAGCAGGGGGCTGGAAAAGGCAGGAAATTAACCAAAATGGCCAATGAACTACAAGTTACTGCCTTAAACCACTCCTCTGAGGACAAACAGGCAGCTCAGTACTCCCCACTCTCACTGGTGAGTAAAGAAACTTCCCCCTGACCAAACAAGGAAAATGGAGAAGTACAGGAACCAAGACAAAGCCCAGGGATCAGCAAAATCTGATCACTGGAACACTAGCTAGGAAAGTGTGGAAAACAAGGATATTTTTTTGTTTTTTTTTCAAGTTTTTTTACACAGATAGAAAACACAATAAATGCTGTACTTCTCGACTATATGCTATCAAAAGCTAGTACACTTGAGTGTATTAGCCTGTAGTTTAACTTTTAAGCAAAACTTAAACTAGCAAGTGCAGTAAACAGTTTGAGCTTGTAAAAACAATAAAAACAGGTAATACTTCGATAAAATAAGCATAAACAGTGGTTGAAAGTCACAAAAGGTCGAAAAAGCCAAGAAAAATACTTAAAATCTGGAAAGTTTGTCTTTTCTGGTCTCTGCTGCTCTAGGAACTCTGCTGGACACCACGAGGAGCTGTGCTGAGATCCATTCGATCTTTTTAGATTTCGATGTTATAATATAGACTATATATATATACATATATATATATATATGTATATATATATATATATATATGGGTCTACCTCGATCCACTGAAATTACCTTTCAACGAAACTTAATTAGGCAAGCTCTTTTTCGTGAAAGTGCATTTTTGCAGAAATGCACTTTTGGGAAAAGCAAACTAAGCAAACAGCAATGGGGGCTGTTGCTTAGATTGTGGAACAGCGGGGATAAGGGAGTATTCCCTTTTCCCCACTGTAGTGTGATCTCGGAGTGAGAATATAAAAGTAGCGGGGGCATGAAGGGTGCAGCCCCCCAAATTAGGGGGTGCAGGGGGGCTTGCCCCTGCATAAATATGGTTAGTGTTATGGGGTTTTTTTGTGTTTTTTTTTTCATTTAATTTTTTTTTTGCGAAAGTGCATTTTTGCCGAAATGCACTTTTTGCGGAAAACAGCTCACCTAATTACGTTTTGTTGAAACATAATTTCAATGGGTTTTATATTTTATATATGTATATATGGGTACATGTCAGTACATCGACAAGTTAGAAGATCGACATCCACTTCACCGACACATGAAATAATCGACACCGCAAATCACGGACATTTAACAGGTAAGAAGTTTAAATTTCGCTAATCATGCCTACCACACATGCATAACACTGCCACACTTACTAAAACATGGTAGGCATGATTAGTGAAATTTAAACTTCTTACCTGTTAAATGTCCGTGATTTTCGGTGTCGATTATTTCATGTGACGGTGAAGTGGATGTCGATCTTCTAACTTGTCGATGTACTGACATGTACCCATATATATATATGTATATATATATATATATATATATATATATATATATATATATATATATATATATATATATTGCAATATAGTATGGTGGTTACCACCCAACAAATGTATATACCTGTAGAGATTACGAATGGTTCCAGATTAGAATCCGTGCATATTTAAAGATGGCCCTGGATATCCCATATTTGCAGTTGCTGGAAAAAGGTCCTGTGTAGTCTAGATACATCTGTGTATAAGAAAGAAGATCCTGAGGCCAGAGCAGCAGGTCTGAGAAGAAGCAACCCAGAGAGGTGAGAGAGCACATGGATGCCCTGGTAATGAACTGCAAGCTTAACCTGAAACAGAGACTGCATGCAGGGATATATCTGATTATCAATAAGACACTTTATTTCTTATAAATATTATAAATTGTCAGCAAGTAAAACATTTTGTATTCTTGCAAAAGACCAGTGGTGTTTTGTTTTACTGGCAAAGTCAGCTGTAGGGTTTAATTTCTGGACAATAATGATTTATTTTATTTTAAGATCTGCTTATTTTCCACTTGATATTAAGGAAATCAACACTTATTGCAAATTCAGACTGCATCTCAAAGAGCGTCTCTTTATCCAAGCCATATATTCTTGCTTCAATCTAGGACATGTTAACTAACCCATCTCCTTTCCTAGTCTCTTCCACTCTCTCAAGATTCGGTGAAGAATGACCCATTTTGGAAACTAATGTATGTTTTTTACATTACACTCTGCTTGATAGAACTATGTACTGTGCTAGTTCACTGGAATGCATATATACAGTGTTTAATTTCTATGTAATTAATCTGAACTATTCTGTTATTGCTTACATTTCTGTATTTTTTGCTTGTGAAATATTTTGCATTTTACCTAGGCTGTGCATACAAATGGTCAATATTAATCAGTGTACTATCCCAATAAACAATTATAAATAAAATAAATAAATGAAAACACTCTACCAAGCTGGCCAATGAGTTTATAGCTTGGTTTAGTTTAGTGTTTAATTTAGCTGGATTTATAACTGCTTAAAGTGCTGCTTTGCAGTTCGCATTATATTGCCTTGTAAACTATGTACTGTCTGCATCCAAGTATCTTTTGCTATGTCTAGCCAGGATCTCTGGTGCAGGTATAAGCGACCACCGACTGCCTACAGAGGTGGGCAATTGGGCCTCCTTTCAGGAGCACTGATAGCGTCTCCCAGAGAAAGAATCTCTGGACCCCTGGTTTTGTGGGCCTCCTCTGCCATATGGGTTGCATCTCCCATTTGAGTTCCCCTCTGCCCCTGAAAATGGACCCTGTGATTTCCTAAACCACATCTTTCGACCACCTCATTGATTCCTGGAAAAGGTTCTTTGAGGAGTCAAAAAACATATGCCCACAGCAGACAGGGTCTTACCATCTTTCTCACACCTGGAATGTGTGTCTTTTCACTTTAGAGCTGAATAACAAAATTCCATCAAAGGAAGTATTGACAAAGAATGACTTGAAGGGCTCTGCAAAATCACACAGACGCATCCAGGTATGCCTCCTGATGGAAATACCTGAACCTGCTGCTCTTGTGAAATAAGCCTCATATATGAGTTTGAAATAGTCTGAAGCAATATAAGACTCTGCCTGAGAAGTACTAGTCCCTGAGAGGGATTTTGAGAGTTCCTTGATCAAATCCATCTGTAATCCGATAAAGTATTCCAAGTAATTCAGGGACCTGAGTGCAAAGGTTGCTGATGTATACACATGCTTCAGAAACCTGCCCAGTACCCTAGACTCCCTGTTATGTGGATGAACAGAAGAACTCTGTTCCTCAAGTTCTTTTTTGGTACCTGCCGCCACAGCCATAGTATCCACTGGTACTCCTTTGTTCTAAAATTCCCTTTCCTTCAGTGGTGACAGGATCCTATATGGTCTCTTGGAGATCCTACTACAGAATCCAGATACTTCCACCCCCACTGAGACATCGTATTGATGAGCTTATCAGTGGGAACAGTCACCCAAGAAGTAGATGGGCCAGTACCAAATGCCTCCAGGATCACCAATTCCTCTTGAGAAGGGTTAGTGGTAGACTATCCATCCCTCTGTTTCAGGATTTATAAAATGTCTACAAATGAAACATCATCAGGTGGTGATCTTTGAGACCTTTCCCTTTCATTGAAATCAGTGTCATCCATGACTGACTCCTGAGGGGAGTCCAAGTGCCTTCTCTTTCACTTCCTCTTCCTAGGGATTTCTTTGTTGTCATGTTCCAGAGAAGTATCAGAAGAGATAATTATGCCCTGTGGGGTCACCTAGAAACTTTGTGCTGGCTGCCCCTGAGGAGTAGTATGTTGAGGTTCATGACACAAAGATATCTGAGAACCAGAGGGAAGATCTGAGGGGGAGGAACCATTTGATTCTCTCTACCACGTTGAAGGCAGAATGTCCTGGAGAGAAGGAAACCATTGGCACATTGAAGGAATTCTTCTGGAGCAACGGCTCCTTCTACCCCAAAGGCACCACACCAGTGGCAGGAGTTGGAAATGACCTATCGAATGCTGATGCTCTGATGGGCAGAGACAGCTCTGACAACTTTGAAGTCGACTCTAACCCCTCAGATCCTACAACAAAGCTTTGAGTCTGAGAGCCATCTGGCTCCAACACACTCAGAGCTGGCATGTTCAGAGAAGACATTGAATCTGAAGATAGAGGTATCTTTGGATCCAAAACAGATGGCTCCAGGAGTCTTGGACCTAAGGGCTCCAAAACCGAAGGCCAGATTGAAGAAGAAGACAGAACTGCAGGGGTTGTACAAGTAGAGGTCTCCGGACCCATTGAGGTAGAAGCCAGGAGAACTCCCATCTGAATTTGTGTCGAAAGAAACTTCCTCATCATTCTCTCCATATCCGCTTCTGTGAGACCTCTGGATGAATTTAAAGAGGTTATGAAGGGAGATCAGCATCTTTCTAGGAAGGGCAATTGGAGCCGAGAGGGTACTGGATCCAGGGAGGACATATACCTTGTCCTATGTAGACGTTTAGGCTCTGAATGGATTGGATTCGAAGAGATGGCTCTGGTGTTTGAAGTCATCAGATCCAAGGATTTATGTGTCAGATCCAAAGTTTTTCCAGTCTTTTTTTTGAGTTTCTGAAGTCAGATTCAAAGAAGATTGAGAGGAGCTGGGATGTTTGTAAGGCCTCTTTTTACCTCATTTTTCTCATGTTTGGAGGTTTAGGCTCCAGTCAGTGATTCTCCAAAGGCTGAAGGAAGAAGGCCATTGAGGATTAATTTGTTTTTCCTGTCAGTCAGTGCTCTTAGGATAAAAGCCTTACAAATGGAGCATGAAGCTTGCAAATGTTCGGGTCCCAAGCAATATATGCACAGACTATGGGCATTAGCTGCACTTCTTAAAACCTGACAGTTTTTCTGCCATAATAATAATAATTTGCAGTGAAAACCACAGTACAGCAGATTAAGACAATACACTGGGACAACAAGAAAAAAACTAGCCATAAAACTACTACAAGTGCTAATACTTTTTTTTTTTTTTAATAGAACTATACAGAAAGAGCTGCAGGTACCAACAATGGTATTTAAGAAATACTGACTAGTGGTAAGGTAAAAAATTACCAACTATGGTAATTAAGAATTACTTGTAGTAACAACCCAAAATCTATCAGAAAGGAGGAAACAAGAAATACCAGCAAGCAGTAAGGAAAAAACAAAAATTACCAACAATGGTAATTAAGAACTACCAGTGGTAAGAACAATGAAGTATGAAAAAGGTAAAGGGAGGATAACAGTTAAAAGATTCAAAAGTTATAAGAAAAAAGTATAAAAACTTATTGTATTTGAAAAAGCACACTTGAGAGCTACAGTGACCATGTCTGTTCACAATGGCAGCAAATGACATCTGGGGAATGAGGAGGACTGCTGCACTGTGGGTAAGGGAGGAGCTCAAAAGACTGTAGTATCCATGAGCTGTAAAACAGAGACAGAGTCAGAACTGAGGATCGAATCTGAACTCATATGTTGAAGAATGAATGAAAATTGACAACATCAGGTCAAAAGTTGTCTAATTAGTTTAGCTTCTATGGGACAGTATAACTAGACAATGGTTTGTTGAACAGAGAGACATTTTTTGTCCTTCACTGTTTTACAGTGGTGCTTACAAATTTTATTTTCTATTGTTTGACTGTGTTTGGAATATTCTTTAGATGATGAGACTATGAGAGGGAGGCCATATTAAAGTTGAAAAAGTAGAATGTCTTTATCCATGGCTGGTCTGGATGTTTTAGTAAGGAAGCAGGATATTTTATTGGCCCAAAATGGGAGAGAATTAACCTTTTTTGGATGTCTTTTGAATGAATGATTGAATGAAGTGAATGAATGAGTGAATGAATAAATACAAATAAGAGGGGAAAATTGAGGGCAGTCAGAAATGTAACATGAAAACAGCAACACAGGTCAAATTAGAGGATTTGGAGACTGAATGATGAGATTATCATGAAATAGGGAAGCTGTCTGGCTCAGGAAACTTTGGGATGGCAGTTGATGTGAATCTGCTGGAGAATTAGTGTGATTTATAGGAGAATACTTGAGTTAAAGATGGTACTATACTTACTAGTGACACAACAAAGGACAGAAAGAGACTGGATAGTGTGAAGATTGGGTGAAGATGGATGAAGGCTGCCAGCCTAGACAGATAGGATTTTATACATAATTCTTTAATTTGTAAATATGAATGTTGAATTACAGACTTGTTTTCTTAATTGAAAGAAAATACTGTGAAATGTTGAAATACAGGCTTGTTTTCTTAAATGAAAGAATATGCTGTGAAATGTTGAACTTCAAAAAAAATGTAACAACATTGCCCTCTGCTGTAAAAAAAAGCTAAGACAAGCATTTCATGTTTGTCCTTTGAAGTTAAAAGTACTTCATGTCTGTCCTTTGAAGTTAAAGATTTGGAGTCATTCCATCTGGACTAGTATATTCTTTCTATTGTTTTAACTTAAGGAATAATTGCTAAAGTTTACATGTGGAATGTCTTGTAGTGATGTAGATTTTTGCAGGTGCAAGATAACAAAAATAATGTAGTATTTGTTAGCCTGGGAACCCCAGGAAAGTGTGAAAAATTATGTAATGGGAATCAGGACTGAATATAGCAATTTAAACAGAAAATCAGAAGGCATTAAGCATTTTTGTCTTGACCATCCAACTCACAGCAATGTCTTGCCCATATGTAAGTTATCTTAGACTTGTATTTTCTCTTAGAAATAGCTAGGAACTAGAAAGATTAGACTAAGTATTTTTCTGTGATGTCGAACTGTACTACTGAATTATTTTAAGTATTTCTCTGTGATCTCTGAAATCCTGACTAGCACTGTGTCGTAAGAAGTATTATCTTGTGTTTTTATTATTTATTATGAAATATTTTAAAACCTTTCAACTGTGGCTGTTTTGTGTATAGATAATTTAAGCTCTAGAGTACATTGCATATTTATAGAGTTTACTCTCCATGTCACTCCAAATAAGACTTGACTGTTTAGTCACACTTACCAATTGGATAATAATATTGCACAGTAATAATTGGACACCCTTTTAAGAACCTTTGAGTAGTTGATAAATATTAGCTGGGTGGTGGAAGGTGGTACTACCGTATAGTCTGGGTAATAAGGGCACAGCTGGAGAACCTGTGCCAGCCTTTCCCAGGAGTGTCTGAGTGGTTGTATAAACTCTTATCTCAAAGTGTGTGTGTGTGTGTGTGTGTGTGTGTGTGTGTGTGTGTGTGTGTGTGTGTGTGTGTGTGTGTGTGTGTGTGTGTGTGTGTGTGTGTGTGTGTGTGTGTGTGTGTGTGTGTGTGTGTGTGTGTGTGAACTACTTGGGCAGGGACACAAAGCACTGGTTGGACAGAGGGGGTGCTGGAGATTTTAGCTTGCCCAGCTGGCTGAGATCTGGACCCCATAGCTATGCTAGTGGGGAGTCTTACTGGGGACCTGGAGAGCAAGGGAGTGACCAGCCCCAGACTGACTGTGATATCTGTGCTCTTAAGAGAAATTGCACTTTACTGTATGTATTTGTTATCCTTTCCTCCTATATGAAACACCCCTCACTGGTGTTAGTGATGAGGACTGAGGCTCCTTGACTGCTAGGCCAGGGCACAGGTGTCACATATTAATTGGTGGCAGTGGTTGGGATACCCACATCACATATTAATTGGTGGCAAATACTATTTGGCTTGTAGTGGTGTGGGTAGAGTGAATTCCTGTAGCTTGTGTGCAGCAAGCTTTGAAGGTGTTTTGTACTCTAAAATAGCCACACAGTCACTACTCAGAGTTCAGATCACAATTGTTTTATTTCTTTTGTTAGCTTAGTTAGTCAGGGTGAGCAGGCAGCATGTCAGTGGAGAGTATGGAAAGATGACAAGGAGCCAGCTGGCTGAGATGTGCCAGGCTAGGGGACTGGTGCATGGAAACCTGACTAAGGTAGACCTGATTGTAGCCTTGGTTACAGCTGCATCAGAAAACAGCAAACAGGAGGACAATCAGACTGGCAGTGGAAATATGATACCCTCGGAGAATGGAGAGCTCAACCTTTCTGCAGAGGACTTAAAAATCCATCTGGAGCTAAAGAGACTTGAGTTGGAGGCCAGGCGTTTGGAGATAGAAGCCGAGGAAAATGGGAGGCAGAGGAAGCATGAGAGAGAAATGCTGACTCTTCACCAGAGTCATGGAGGTAATGGGGAAGGGAGTAACTGGACCCCAGAAGCACAACACGTCAGTAAATTTCTTCCACAGTTTAAAGAGGGGGATAATTTTGATAGTTACATTCATTTACAAACAGTATAGTGTTGACCAAAGGCTCTGGGTACGGTTCCTGACCCCATTGCTTCATGGTAAAGCTGTAACTGTATTGTCTAAAATGTCTGACATTGCATGTTTTGATTATACTGCTTTAAAAAATTGTCTAGTAGAGTTTTTTAAGCTAACACCTGAAATGTATAGGAAAAAAGTTTGTGAGCATAGATGCAAGGCAGATGAAAGTGCATGTGAATATGTTGCTGAACTGAGCACTTATTTCCATAGGTGGGTGATTGGATGTCAGGTCACCACATTTGAAGGGTTGGCAGACCTTTTGGTGAGGGAACAAGCCTTAGCACCTTGCCTGAGGACATGAGGATCTGGTTAGCTGATAGACAATGTGCTACTTCAGATGAGTTGGGGAAGAAGGGAGACCAAATCCTGGCAAGCAGAGTAGCCCTGCACAGGAAGGGAACCCCCAGTACTGCTCATGGATCTAAAGGAACCCATGGTGGGCAGCACCAACTGCCCCAACAAAATATGCCAGTAGCAGGGGAAGCCATGAGTCGAGGTACACATCCAGGAGCTAGTGTTAAATGTTTTGAATGCACCCAATGGGGCCATGTGGCGTACAGATGTCCATGGAGGCATGGTGGGGAACAAACATTGAGGGAGCCAGTAAGTGGGAAAGACAAAATGCCAATAGTAGGTTGTCTTGGGACAACAAGGGTACCAAACTACCATCCTGAAAATGTCCTGATAGGGAAGGATTTGGATGAGGCAGTGCCATGTTCTTATGCAGTTACATGCAGTCAGACTAGGAGACAAACATGTGGGTTTGGTAGCCTGTGGGAGACCCAGACAGACTGCATACTTGCAGCCAGGACTGTTGAGGTGGTTACTTCAGGGAGGGAGCTACTCTGTAGCAGTAAGACTGAAGGTGAGCCACAGCTGCTTGTGGGTATTGATGTTCTCTTGGACAGAGTGACTGCAAAGGTATAAGTGAGTAGTAATACCCAGGCTGACAGTGAGGCACCACTGTCAGAGGATGCCAGACTTCCTGTGGAAGGGGAGCTGGGAAGGGTTACAAGGAGAGAGTTGAGACAGGCTAACCTCTCAGACCCTACATTGCAAGACCTAAGGTAGGTAGATAAGGAGGCACATGATGGTTAAGGAAAGGGGGAATCTGTATACTGGCACAAAGGGTTACTATACAGAGAGTGGACCCATGAGGGAGGGCTAGAAGGTGAGAGAGTGCAGCAGTTGGTAGTGCCTAAAGCTTACCATCTGGTGCTTCTAGCCATAGCCCATGGTATTCCCTTTGCAGGTCATATGGGCATAAAACTTACAAAGAGGCATATTATGCAGAACTTCTATTGTCCTGGAATTTCCAGGGATGTAACAGGGTACTGCAGGATCTGTGAGCAGTGCTAAAAGGAAGACAAGGCAGGAGACAAGGTGAGAGCTCCATTGATGCCTCTGCCTGTGATTGAGGAGCCATTTCAGAGGGTAGCTATGGATATTGTGGGTCCTCTGAGTACCCCAAGTTCTACGGGGAAAAAGTATATTCTAGTGGTAGTGGATTATGCTACATGATACCCTGAGGCAGTGGCTTTGTCCTCCATTGAGGAAGAGAAGGTGGCAAATGCTTTGTTAGAGATTTTCAGCAGGGTAGGTTTCCCAAAAGAAATACTGACTGATAGAGGTGCCAATTTCATGTCAGACCTGCTGGCTTGTCTGTGGAAGTCCTGTGGGGTAAAGCACATGAAGACCACCCCCTACTATCCCCATAATAATGGTCTTGTTGAGAGGTTAAACTCTACAATCAAGTCCATGCTATGGGCATTTGCAGACCAGTTTAAGAGGTAGTGGGACAAATATTTTCCCCATCTGTTGTTTGCTTACAAAGAGGCTCCCCAGGAATCCACTGTTTTTTCACCCTTTGAGTTGCTGTATGGGCATAGGGTGAGGAGACATCTAGATTTAATTCTAGATGAATGTGAAGGTGAGTGCAAATCTCGCAAGGAGTCTGTTATGGCATGCATCCTAAACCTCAGAACAAGGCTCAGGGAACTCATGAGCTTGGCCCCAGAGAACCTGACAGAAGCCCAACAACAGAAAAAGGTGTGGTATGACAGAAATGCTCGAGCTAGAGAGTATGCTGTGGGGCAGCAAATAATGGTTATCATTCCTGTCAGACACAACAAACTGCAAGCAGCTTGGGGGGGACCCTACAAGGTGGTAAGAAAGGTAAGTGATGTTACCTACATGGTGGAACTGCTAGGCAGATGGCAGGGGCACAAATTGTACCATGTTAACATGATAAAACCTTACCATGATACAGAGGCCCTTGTGCTGAGCATTTGCAGTGGATTGTAGGAGGAGTCTGAGGGAGATCTGGGGACTGATCTCCTCAGTGAGGCTCAGGCTGCTACCTCAGTGGGAGAGGTAGCAATGTCTCAGCAGTTATCTCCTACCCAGGTTAAAGAAATCTGAGCAGCGTTGCAGGAATTTGGGGACATTTTCAATGGGAAACCAGGGTGCACCCACCTAGTGCAGCACCAGGTGGATACAGGACCACAAAGGCCTATTAGGCAGGCCACTTATAGGGTACATGAGAGAGTCAGACAGATCCTGAGGGAGGAGGTACAGGACATGTTGGAATTAGGGGTGATTCAAGAGTCCAACAGTCCCTGGGCCTCCCCAGTGGTGCTGGTGCCAAAGAAGGATGGTAGTACCAGGTACTGTGTGGACTACAGGAAATTAAATAGTCACACAGAGTCAGATGCTTACCCCATGCCTAGGACAAATGAGACCCTAGAGCAGCTGGGTGGGGCTAAGTTTCTTACAACCATTGATCTTACCAAGGGTTACTGTCAGGTGCCCTTGACGCCCAGTGCTAGAGAGAAGTCAGCCTTTGTGACTCATTTTGGCTTATATGAGTTCCCAAAGATGTCATTTGGGATGAAGAATGCCCCAGCAACTTTCCAGAGGCTGGTAGATCATATCCTAGCAGGAGCAGGAGGGTTTGCCCTTGCTTACCTAGATGATATTGCCATCTACAGCCATTCCTGGCCAGAGCACCTTCAGCATGTCAGGAAGGTGCTGGGCAGACTACAGAGGGCAGGGTTGACCATTAAGCTGAGCAAATGTCAGGTGGGTATGGTAGAGGTCTGCTACCTAGGACATAGAGTGGGGAGTGGTAAGATAAGGCCAGAACCTGCCAAAGTGGAAGCCATTGAGGCATGGCCTACACCTGTTACTAAAAAGCAGGTGAGGGCATTCTTAGGGACAGCAGGGTACTACAGAAAGTTTGTCCCCAGTTATAATACCATAGCTGCTCCCCTCACAGACCTGACAAGGAAGAACAGCCCAGATAAGGTAGTGTGGACCCCAGCATGTGAGCAGGCATTCCAGAAGCTTAAAGAAGCTTTGGGAGGACCCCCTGTGTTAGCCAGTCCAAATTACAGCAAATAATTAGTTGTGCAGGTGGATGCTTCGAACCATGGGGTGGGGGCTGTACTTAGATTTCTTCAGAGGGAGAAGAGCACCCAGTGGTTTATCTCAGTCATAGGCTCCAACCCAGGGAAGAATGCTATGCAGCTGTAGAAAAGGAATATCTAGCCATAGTGTGGGCACTGCAGAAACTTCAGCCTTATTTGTATGGAAGGAAATTCACTGTTACGACAGATCACAACCCCCTAACATGGTTACACAGAGCAAGCCAGCAAAATGCCAAGTTGCTAAGATGGAGCCTGGGGTTGTAAGCATATGATATGTCAGTGCAGCACCACAGTGGGGTTAGCAATGCCAATGCAGATGGGCTCTCAAGACAGGGAATGGGGTGAGATACACTCAGATAGACCTAACACTCTCAAGTGGCATTTCTCAATGGTTACTTAAAAAAATTAGCTTGAGTTCTCCGGGGGGGGGGGTATGTGAGGATTTGGTGAAGCTAGATGATGGCTGCCAGCCTAGCCAGATAGGATTTTATACATAATTCTGTCATTTGTAAATATGAATGTTGAATTACAGACTTGTTTTCTTAATTGAAAGAAAATACTGTGAAATGTTGAAATACAGGCTTGTTTTCTTAAATGAAATCATATGCTGTAAATTGTTGAACTTCAAAAAAATGTAACAACATTGCCCTCTGCTGTAAAGAAAGCTAAGACAAGCATTTCATGTCTGTCCTTTGAAGTTAAAATTACTTCATGTCTGTCCTTTGAAGTTAAATATTCGGAGTCATTCTGTCTGGGTTAGTACATTATTTCTATTGTTTTAACTTAAGGAATAATTGCTAGAGTTTACATGTGGAATGTCATTTATTGATGTAGCTTCCTGCAAGTGCAAGATGGCAAAAGAATGTAGTATCTGTTAGTCTGGGAACCCCAGGAAAGTGTGAAAATTATGTAATGGGAATCAGGACTGAATATAGCAATTTAAACAGAATCAGAAGGCATTACGCATTTTTATCTTGACCATCCAACTCACAGCACTGTCTTGCCTATATGTAAGTTATCTTAGACTTGTATTTTCTCTTACTCTAATCTTTCTAGTTCCTAGCTATGTCTACGTATTTTTCTGTAATGTCAGAACTGTACTACTGAATTATTTTAAGTATTTCTCTGTGATCTCTGAACTCCTGACTAGCACTGTGTAGTAAGAAGTATTATCTTGTGTTTTTATTATTATTAAATATTTTAAAACCTTTCAACTGTGGCTGTTTTGTGTAGAGATAATTTAAGCTCTAGCGTACATTGTATATTTATAGAGTTTACTGTCCAAGTCACTCCAAATAAGCCTTGACTGTTTAGTCACACTTACCAATTGGAAATAATATTGCACAGTAATAACTGGACATCCTTTCATAAGGGCCTTTGTGTAGCTGATAAATATTAGCTGGGTGATGGCAGTGATTTCTACAGTATAGTTTGGGTAAAAGGGGCACAGTTGGACAACCTGTGCCAGCCTGCTCCAGAAGTGTCTGTGTGATTGTGTAAACTCTTATCTCAAAGTGTGTGTGTGTCAGCTACTTAGGTAGGGACACGAAGCACTGGTTGGACAGAGAGGGTGCTGGAGATTTTAGTTTGCCAAGCTGACTGAGATCTGGACCCTATAGCTGTGCCAGTGGGAAGTCTTATTGGGAACCTGGAGAGCAAGGGAGCAACCAGCCCCAGACTGACTGTGATTGCTGTGTGCTCTTAAGGGAAATTGCACTTTACTGTGTATATTTTTATCCTTTCCTCCTATGTGAGATGCCCCTCACTGGTGTTAGTGGTGAGGATTGAGGCTCCTTGATTGCTGGGTCAGGGCACAAGTGTCACAGATAGTATGAAACAATAATAAGCTAACCCCATGGCCAGATAAGGTTAATAATATGGACATAGCTTCCTTCTGAGTTTTAAATAGACCAAAAGCTTTAAAAGTATTCTCTAACAAATATATTGCACTCTGTATCAGTATCTAATTTAAATTACATATTTTATCCACTTATTTTCAATACTTTTTTAATTCCCTTTCCCCACTTGACCCTTAGCCTCTGTCTGTATTTTTGGAACCATTAGTTTCCTTGTCTGTGTAACTCTAATTCTCCCAATAACTCATTTCTGGATACCAAAGATGTAACTTTTCATGTGGTGGACCTTCTTAGAAAGGTTGCATGTATAGACCTGGAGAGTGAGAGTTCCAATATCAGTTATAGTTGTGAGACCAGGAGTCTTCATTAGCGTTGTGAGGACAGCTAGTTCAATGAAGTCAGAGCATCATCACCATCCCCTTGAACTGCTAGACTACAAGGCTCATGGTCTCCAGTAGAGGTCAGACAGCTAGTGAGTTCCTCAAATCCTATACTAGGATTGGAAAGTTGTCCAACTGCTTCAGCCTACCTGGCAGCTGCCCTACCAGCAGTTTCAGTCCATTTCTGTACTCAGGGCACCAATGGCACAATGGACTCCCAACTTCTGTGCCACCAAGATACTTAATCATTGTATGTATTATTCTCCAAAAATTTGTCATGCTTACCAATTTCACTGCTTCAGATGAACTTTTAAATCTGACAGTATCAGGCTTTTCCTTTCAACAGTATCTATATACAATTTGTTTATACATCTCTGTTCAATATGCAAATTATTTTCAGATCATGTGTGTTTCCATTTGCACATCATTCTAAAATTCTATTTGTAGTACAGGTTCTGCAGGCTTGATTAACATTTGGGTAAGGTTTCCTGTCATGCTTATTGCACACCTACTGCAGCTCCCAAGTTTCGTTGATATAAGCACATCCATCTTGATTATCTTCTTTGTTTCTCTGCATTGCCACATACCACAATCTTTCATATCATTACAGTTATAAGATGCCTTCAGTTTATTTCTCATTTTGCTTATTGTCTTACTCGCATTTTGTTTTATATTCCACCTTTTCATCATTTATTTATTTAACTGTATTAGTAGTTTCTGTTTTTCTTAAAAGTCTGCTCATTTTTCATTAATTCTTATATACCAAATGATTTTATTTCTTAGTAGTGAATCACAAAGTTCACCAAATTCACAGTCATTGGCTCTGTTCCTCAGGACACTAGCATATTCATCTATAATCTGTGCTGGACACTATGCTCTATTTAAACTACAAGTGTCTGATAAAATGACAAAAATCATTGTGTGCTGATGCCAATTACTGAATGCACTGCTTAGTATTATCATTTTGTCTTTCTCTTCATCAAGACCAGTATTTATTATTTAAAATTGTTAAATACCTTTATGACTTCTCCCTCAGCAACATACTTGACTGCTGCACACTAAACATCAAATTTTTTTCAGCTAATCAACTTGCATTCAGAAACTGATAACATTTCTAGATTGAACGTTTCCATCTGTTTAGACAGATCTCTTTACTATAGTACAAGCATTCTATGCGGGTGTAGAACCATTTTCGACTGAGAATTATACTTCTTTATTTACAAACACAGACCATCCTGAATTCCTGTAGTTCTGCTGATATATTTCTTCAGTTCTTGTAGATATTTTCTCCACTTTGATACAATGTCATGTCACCCTTCTTACAGTTTCAGTTACTTTTCCACCTGTCTTATACTTGCAGTTACCTAAATTCATTTTTTGTTAATGAAGGCTTCACTCTGAAGGTTTTATTAGTAATGAATGAGTACAAATAAGCATTTAGGTTTCTTGAGCAGCATTGTAAATGGCCGCAAATGAATATCATTCAACCTTCCCATAATTATTAGTACTTTCTGAGAATGAAGACAGAAAAAAATGTAATAAAATTGTTGTGGCAGTAATGGTTTGCACAATTATGTCAACTCTAATCTGATCACACTCAAACACTCAGGAAGGTGAAAATGAAATATTAGTTCTGTTCCATGTGCTTTGGACTCTGATAATATCATGTTTGAAATGTATTTACCAACAGTGTAAACCTTAAAGAAGAGCTTACTCTAACAGCAAACCATCATATTTAGATTTACTGATCTTTTTGTGTTCCATTTTCTAGCCAGAATCTGTTCTCAGTAATGGCATAATCATTGTGTGGAACCAACACTGATCCTGTATCCACATATGTTACTGTTCTCTTTAATTCCTGAAACCCAAATTTCCTGCATGGCAGGATGCTTCTGATAGACAGTTGCATAAAGACACTTGAGTTCTCTAATATATGCAAATTATTTACAATTGTGTATTGCAGAATGAATGTGTAACAGCAATAAAAAATAATACGTTTGCCCTTATAAAAACTGGTGACAGAATAATAAAAGTGTTTAATGAACAGAAATTTGATCTGCCTGTGAAATTAAATATGTTCATTTAAATATTGTGCAGGAATCCTATAATAAGTAGTTATGGAATTTGTATAGGAACAATAATAAATTTCTTAAGAGTATTAATTCTGTAAACTTGTAATATAGATGCAGTATGCAGTAACATAATGTACAGCTAAAAAAAAGATTTGTGGCCTTTTATTGTAAGATCTGGTGATAAAGACTCTATAATATAGCACAGGGGCAGATTAAATTGTTATAGCTGACAGAAGCATCTGGTGTTCAGTATCTGTAAAGAACAAAAGAAATAGTCACAAATATTTGTACATCTGCTGATTACTAGGTTCTTAGGTTCATAGGTAAGTACTAGGCTAGCTGTCTTTGCAGACCATTTTAGTCCTGTCCAGTTTTCCTTTTGGTGCTTGAATTAAACCATTCAAACAGGTGTTAAATTGGCCTTATCCATTCCATGGTTGATAATTGTATGTTACCCTTAGTAAGAATAAGTGGGATCATACCACACATAGTCTGATCCGACCCATGCATAGGATAAAGCACTTACGAGCTGCCTCTGTCCATTATTAATAGAGTGGGCAGTCCTGAGGTATATTTTCTATTTCCCATCTATAAATCCAAGTTGTGTACGAATATGGTTAGAGACGAGCTTTATTTTACATAGATGAGGAGTCTGCTCCAGTACAGTGGTATCCTTACGAGACATACCTGTCACTCCAAAGTGTTACGTTGATGTTACAGAAGAAGCTCAGATCCCTGAACCGAGTATTTCTGATGCCATTTGATTTTCTGATGTGCAATAAATCCGCCAGTAATGGGTCAGAGGCTAGGTTAACACTTAGCAGTCTGTAGGATACTGAATATAGTAACAGGGCTTTGAGTCCATGTAGAACGTATTGTTTAGGCCTCGTTATCCTTTTAGTATTTTATTTATTTTATTTATTTTACATTTGTCGATCGGGCTAGTCTGGCTGGATACATGTCCATTTTCAGCAGAGGCCCGAGGAGAAAAGCTCCACTATATACTGGTACATTACATAAAAAACATTACTATAAAATACAACTTATAAGGATTAATGAACTAATCGAATGTAGGATATTAACAATACAGAAGCATTTTTACAGAAATGTACAGTTCTTAAATTACATCATTTTTACAGAATATGTATAATACTTAAAATACTAAATACTGAGTAGAATTCCCAATCCCATGTTATTAGGAAAAGCAGGAGTAGTAATTTTGAAAAGAAAGAAAGAAAGAGGTAGCACATACAAAGGTCTATACTATATAGTATTGACAGTTATGATAATACATTTGTGCCAGGGCACCAGTTCTAAGAAATAGAATTGCACAGCAGGGAGCAAAGTGTAGGTTTAAGTGAGAGGGTAGATGACAGGATCCAGAGGTGTATTGAGTAAAGAGAAAAGATGTTATAGGAAAAGTAATATCTAAGTGGATATAAGGTGAGCTACAGAGGAGGAGTGATACAAGTAGTAGAGACAAGTAGAGAAAGTAATGGAGGGAGTTGTAAAGAGAGTTGGGCACTAAAGTCAGTCAGGATTAGAACAAGGGCATAACCAGTTGGATTTGAAATGGTACCTTAGTTGTTTCTTGAAAAGTTTTGATGAGCCTAGGGAGATCAGTTCTATGGGAAGTTTATTCCAGTAAGAGCCAACAACATTTGTAAACAAGGAGTCGCCAGCTTTATTGTGTGATTTGAGAGTAGTGAGTAAAGTATTTCTATAGGCATTTCAGTTGTTCTTCCGCTACAAAAGAGAAGCATTAAACTAAAAAAAGCTCTGATTGAGCTGTTTAAACTATTATAAATCAATAGTGTTACTATAGAACAACACTAACACATTAATGAAATATTAAAGAGAAAATGAGCAACTCTGTAACACATTTCCGACCTAAATTATACACAACGAGCTTTACTGTTACAGTGACCTCTCCTCACAAAACTATTATGTAGCACAAGTGTACTATTCTGTACAAGGAACACACCTATAATAGTAAATTATGTTTATGTGGATTTCTACGTAATACCATATCTCAGTGGTAGAAGGAGGCTAGACATAACTAGGAGTGATAATTTCTCTCTAAATGCTACTACTACTGAAGCTTGAAAATGTTTACACACACAGACCAAAAACCGAAAAACTGGAATAAATCCTAGGAACCATGCAGTCAGAACCTTTACTGAAACAAAACAAACAAGTGGTTTTGCACTCTCTTATAATACCTATCGACTGTACAGATTTTCACAGAATGTCAGATTTTTGCCTCATTATTTTTGGTGTGTTCCTCCTAAAATCTGTACCTTTCTGGCAAATAGCTGAGGATTGAAGTCATTAAATAATGACAAATATTTGAGTTTAAGGCTCCACATCCTTCAGAAAATTCATGCTAATGCAAAACCCATCATTCTATCAGCTTTCTAAGTTTGTAAGAGCAATATTTAAAATCTGTCCCTATTTGTTCCCCCATCATTTTAGGCTTTGTCCAGATTTTTTGCTCTAAGAGGTCAAGAGGTATGTCTCTTATACTTAATCAAGTTAGATATAAAACACCAAGCTAACATCATAGTATAAAAATAATTCATGCGACACACGATGACATTAATTAATAAAGTAGTTGCCCCTCTTACAGCAATGACGTAAGGCTATAGGAATCATTGGACAGCAGTGGAATTTAACTTACTGTTTCACTTATATTCTATATATTCAATATTTGCCTTAAAGTCATTGCCCCTCAGATCATTACGTACTGCCACCTACTGGATAGATAAGTGTATGGCATGCAGCACTTGGGGCTGGGTTTGGTGGGATTGTGCTTGCCCACAGGGGAATGTGAAGCAAGCCTTCACATCAGCCACTGTGGGGGTAGGGTTATGAGCCTAACTAGGAAAAACCCTGATGACTGCCTTAATGATGGCCTCTGCAATCAGATGTCACGATACAGAGAATGGAAAAACTGATTGATCATAGCTGATGATGGTTAGCAGGCAACACAGGGATGGAAGTATAAATAAAATGATCTTTTCTTTCCTGCGGATTCATTTTAATGAAGGAAACAGCCTGGTAGCAGAAATTATGACAGGTAAATTTTCTTGTATCAGTTTGACACAGTATTAAAGGAATACTAAAGAAAAAGTGCATAGAGAAAAATCATCTCTAGGATTTATGATTTATCTCTGAGTTATTGGAGCTTCCAAAATATGGATTTTATTGATGCAACCAAAGCTAGCTCCTGAAACCTATCGCTAACATTTATACCCTGATATGATGCTTATAAAATCACAAAAGAACATTAGGGTGTGAAATCCCAGCATGTCTGATATTCTGATTTACTAATGCAAGCTCTGTTTCTCTTCTCTTTATAACATGCTTCTTTAAAAGTGTAAGGTTTGTGCCAGAAATGAGTCTTGGTAGGTTGTTTTATGAGATAAATGACTGCTGGCCTGGCACTAAACTTTCATACCAAAATTAATTAACACACACACGCATGCACACATACACACACACATACACACACACACACACACACACACACACACACACACACACACACACACACACACACACACACACACACACACACACACACACGCATGTGCACACACATGCACAAGCACACACATAATTTCACCAAGACTCATAGTTACTCTTGTTACCTGCACACTGCAGGAGTCGGCATAACGGCTAAAAAAAGAAGTTATGTTCTTACAATAATGTTCCATGTTTGTTGTCCTGTATCTCGCCTTCCTTCTTTCTGGTTGGGTTCGGAGCCGATCTCGGCTCTGACTCGGCCACTTCTAAAGCTTGAAGAGTCCTTACTGGCTTAACCCCTTATCCCAGCATGTTTAGCGGTAGCTACCCAGATCTCGTTTGTGAGAACTAACCGCTAGATAGGAGAACTATAAATTACCAAATAAAGGAGGTAACTAAACAATACTGCTTCTTTGTACCGAAACAACAGAACAACAAAGGTGACAAGGACTATACCAATAGTTGAAAAGCAAAGGAAACTCAGCCAAACCAGACAAAGAAGGAAATTCCTCTCAATCATCCAGAATGGGGGAAGGAGGGAGGGACACAGGAAGGAAGGCGAGATACAGGACAACAAACATGGAACGTTATGGTAAGAACATAACTTCTTTATGTTATGTTGTCCATCTCGCCTTCCTTCTTTCTGGTTGGGACAGCATCCCCAGCACCTAAATCCTGGGTGGCTCACTGGAAAAGAGACTTCAGAACCACGGAACCAAAAGATGCCCTGTTCTGAGAGGCCATGTCTACTTTGTAATGATTAATGAAGGTATAGGGAGTAGCCCGTGTTACTGCTGCACAAATATTATCTAATGAAAGCTTGGGTTGAAAAGCTATGGAGGTAGCCAAGGAGCTAGTAGAGTGTCCCCTTACCTTTCCCAGGACAGACAACATTCTGAGACTCATAAGCATAAGTAATAGTATCGGACCGCCATTTTGACAAGGTCACTTTGGAAAGTGGTGAGCCTTGCTTACTCTGTGAGAAGGATACAGCTGATCAAATTTTCTGATGTCCTTGGTTCTTTGAAGATAAAATCGAAACTGCCTGTGGACATTCAATTGATGTAGCTTATACTCTGCCTTGTTGCCATAATTTGGAAAGACTACAGGGAGTTCAATGGACTGATTCAAATTATACTCTAAACAGACTTTTGGTAAAAAGGAAGGATTTGTTCTCAGAGATACTCTATCCTTGTGAACAATCATATAAGGAGGGTGGATGGAAAGTGCCTATAACTCGGAAACCCATCTAGCTGATGTAATTGCAATCAGGAAAAGGGTCTTCCATGATAAGAATTTCAAGATGACAAGAAGCGGCTGGTTCAAAGGGAGGAAGGATTAGAGCCGCTTGTACTAAATTTAACTCCCAAGGATGGAGAGGTTCTCGGATGGCAAGCCTTAATAGAGCAGCACCTTTTAAAAAGGCCCTACATAGCTTGTGGGACATGATGTTAGAACCCATAAGACCCACATGAAAATTGGAAATAGCAGCCAGTTGAACTCGAATCATAGCAGTAGCTGCTCCTTTCTCAAAGGTTTTGGCCAGGAAGTCCAAACTTGTTGAAATTGGTGCTGTAAAGGAATCAATGTCATTTTGTTCTGCCCAGAAAGAGAACCTCTTCCAGTTACTAGTGTAAAGTTTTCTAGTAGCTGGTTTGTGAGAAGAGACTAAAATATGTTGAACCACAGGTGAGATATCCGGAAGCCTGGCTAGGATTGGAAGTGGAGAAACCAAGCCGTCAGCTTGAGAGTTTGAATGGAGGGATGAAGAGCACCCGAATGGTGTGTCAGGAGATCTGGAATCAGGTCCAGAATCCAAGGCTCCTCTTGCAGGAAATGCCAAAGGAACGGGAACCATATCTGACGAGGCCAGTAAGGGGCAATGAGGATCAGCTTGCGACTCAACAACTTTGCTTTCTGAAGAACTTTTGGAATTAGAGGAAAGGGAGGAAAGGCATAAAGAATCCCGGGGAGGGGGGACAATCGTGGATAAGTGCATCTCTGGGTTACTGTCCCAGTGGGGGAACTAGGGCAAAGTAGCTGCTGCATTTGTTGTTTAGGTGTGAGGCAAAAGGTTCACAGCATGGCTGGCCCCATCTGTGGAAGATCATAGCCGCCACATCTTGTTTCAGAGACCACTCATGGGTCATAAGAATTGACCTGCTGAGCTTGTCCGCTGTCATGTTGGGCTTCCCTGGGATGTGCACTGCAACCAGAAAATGCTGAGAGGAAATCAACCATTGCCATACTCGAAGGGCCTCCCGACACAAGGGGTAAGATTTGGTTCCACCCTGTTTGCTGATCTACCACACTACTTACATGTTGTCCATCTGAGCTGCTATATAGCCCAAAGGAAGAGAGTCTTGAAGTGCCTGCAACATTGATAACACCGCTCATCTCCAGGACATTGATGTGCAAATGTTACTCACGAGGTTGCCAAGTTCCTTGGACTGTCTGTCCCAGATAATGCCCCCCCCACCCTATCTGGGAAGTGTCCATGGTCACTGTGGCTACCAGATGAGGAGCTACAAAGGGTCTGCCTAGAGTGACTAGGGGAGAGTGGAGGCACCACTGTAGATCTTTCTTGCAAGCATCCATGATTAAGATCATGTGTGACATTGGTAGATCCTGATACGACCACTGAATGAAGAGGAGCCATTGCAAAATCCTCATATGGTAATGAGCTAACGGGACTAGAATAATGGCAGCTGCCATCAAACCCAAGACCTTTAGGACTAACCTTGCCTGAACCTTTCACTTTGACAAGAGAAGAGAGACCTGGCGATGAATGGCAAGCACCTTTTCTTGTGGGAGCTTGGCTATCATGTCTCTTGTATTTAGTTGAGTGCCTATGAAAGTAATACACTGAGAGGGCAACAAGGCAGATTTTTTTTAATTTATTGTGATTCCTAGACATGCACAAGTGTGAATCATGTGGTTCATGGCCCTTGAGAGATGATGCTTGGTGGCTCGGTGGTGGCATTGAGGAGCCAGTCATCTAGATAAGGAAACACCTGGAATCCCAAACGTCTCAGGTGAGCCATCACTACTGCCATGCATTTGGTGAACACCCTGGGGGCTGTGGTGAGACCAATGGGCAGAGCTTTGAACTGGTAATGACTGGCTCCCAGCTGGAAGCGTAAATGTCTCCTGGATTGCCTTTCCATTTTTATATGTTAGTACGCGTCCTGGAGATTGATAGAGAACATCCAATTGTTCTGACCCAAAAAGGATAGAATGGACTACAGTGTCACCATGCGGAACTTGGTCTTCTTTACTGACCTGTTTAACTTGCTGAGATCAAGGATAGGTCTCCAGTCCCCTGTCTTTTTCAGAACTAAAAAGAACTTTGAGTAAGTTTTGGATTCAATCTGGTCTGTGGGGACTTCCTGAATGGTTCTTTTTTGCAGCAAACGTTTTACTTCTAAGGCTGCTTGATCCCGAAGATTGGGTGGGACATCTGGGACTGATGGTTTTTGACTTCTTGGGGGTGTTTGGGAGAAAGGAATTTTGTAACCCCTGGATATTATGCACCATACCCATGCGTCTTCTGTTATATCTTGCCAGGCTCTTGGGTACAGTGATATTCTGCCCCCGACTGCTTCCAGAGGTGGGCAGCCAGGCAATTCCTCAGGGATTCTGAAAGGACCTGATAGAGAATGTATCCCTATCGCCCTGTTGTGGACCCCCCCTGCCATGAGGTCGGTGTCTCCCGTTATTATTTCTCCCTCTGCCCCTGGGGGAATTATCCCCCCGAGTGTCTGAGAAAGCTCCCTGGGATTTACGGAACCACATTTTGCCACTCTTTTGGCTTTTGGGATAAGGTCGGGATGGAGTGAAAAAATGGACTCCTATGGCAGAGAGAGAGTTTTGCCATCTTGTTCACTCCTGGTAAGAGTCTCTCTAACTTGCGGCCTGAACAAGGCCAAGCCATCAAAGGGGGCTTTCATAAAGGAGGACTTGAAGGGCTCCGCAAACTGACAAAGGCGCATCTAGGAGTGTCTGCGAAAAGCCACTCCTGTGCCTGCAGGCCTACTCGCTCCATCAGCTGTGTTGGAAATCAGGCGCATGGAGGAGTTAACAATGAAGGTTAGGGTCGCTAGCTGGTTAGCCGACTTGGAAGCCGCTTCCTCAGCTGATGGATCCTGGAGGGTATCTCCCAGCTCTTTAAAAAGATCCCTCTGAAGTCTTCTGAAATGTGTCAAATATCTCAGCGACCAAAGAGTAAAGGCCGCTGAAGAGAAAACACACTTCCCATATCTATCCATGGCTCTAGACTCCTTGTTTGGCAGATGGATAGAAGAGGAAGTCTCCGCAATTTCCTTCTTGGTGGCTTCTGCCACCACCATAGCATCAACTGGCACACCTTTAGAGAGAAAAGTCTTGTCCTTTGGTGTGATCATGAACTTGTTAGGCCTTCTTGGAACAGGCTCCATGGTCTTTGTAGTGCTCCACACCTTTCAACTCACTACAGACAAAAGTAGGTCAAAAGGTGGAGACACCCAGGAGGTGGAGGGTCAGAAACCAAACATGTCCAGGTACACAGACTCATCCTCAGAAGGGGCAAGGGACTTCCAGTTTCCCTTCTGCTTAAGGATCTCCAGGATGTCTGAGAATGAGACATCTTCAGAGGGGAACCGTGGGAACCCTTCCGAATCATCCAAGTGTGTGTCAGAAGTGACGGACTCAGGGGAGTCCACATGCTTCCTCTTACATTTCTTCTTCCTGGGAATCTCCTCTGAGACATGCTCAGGAGAGGTCTCGGAAGAAGAGGGGTCACCCTGTGTAGTATCCTGGGGCATTGGTTCCCCACGGAGAGAAGGATCCAAGGCAGACACCGGTATTGATGGGGATGAAGCCAATGGAGCTGAGGGTGGGGCTGTCTTGGTGGACAGCACACTCCTCATCACCTCAAAGGTACTGTGGTCTGGAATGGAGGGAGGCTCTGGCTCTGAGGAGTCTGGAGACGTCCTCCACACTGAAGGCAATGGCTCCGAGGCAGATGTGGGAGCCAAACTCACCTGCGCCAAGGCTCCAAGGGGGAGACTGGGGTCAGGCAAGGGTTTATGCCACTTCCCCCCTCGGAGCTGATGAGAGAGTCTCGGCACCCAGACCCCTCGAAAGAGCGGACTATCGAGAAGGTCAGAGCGGATGTTGGAACCAACAAGGCAAGGGTTGTTGGAACCGACGGTTCCACCACTACTACTTCCATGAACTCCAGCTCCAAACTAGACCCAGTCGGAGGAGGAATAGAGAAAGGGACTGGTTCGGACAATGGCACCACTTCCTTCTGGGCTGGGCACGACAACAATTGAGCAAATACCCATGTCTTGAGGAGCCTCTTCACCACTCTCTCCACATCACTATCCGATAAACTCCTGGATGATCGAGAGGAGTGGGCCGAGGACCGGTGACTACCTGCCACTGACTGCAAAAGTGGAGACTAATGCACAGATCTCACTGGGTCCAGCAAAGGGGATCTTGATCTCTTTTGAGACCATGATGGCTCCAAAGTTACAGATGGAGCCACCGGAGACAAGGACTCTTTGGAGCTAACAACCCGCTCCAAAGGTTCAGAAGATTTTGATTTAGACTTTGTCGGCACCGAAGATGGAGCCAACAAAGATGTCAGTTTGTCATTGGAATTTTTTGAGGGCTGGGTATCTGATGCTACTTCAACCTGAGGTTTTAATAACCCTCTCAAAATAAGTTTGTTGCGCCTCTCTTGCAAAACCCATGCACTAAAGGCATGGCAAACAGAGCACGAATTCTGCAGGTGGACCACACCTAAACAATACACACAACTCGTGTGCCCATCTGTAAGGGACATTTTTTGACAAAACGAGCCCCATTTCCTGAATCCTGTCTGCTTAGGAATGTCTTTGGATATTATAAACACCACAAAACAAAAGGACTAACAACTGGAAAAGTTTTTTTTTGAAAGAAGAAACAAGAGGGGCAGAAGAGGAGGGGGTAGCCTCTAAGTGAAACAGCTACTGCTCCCAAAGGGAGAATGCCTCTAACTAAAATGGCTTCTCCCTAGATAGCAAGGATGGATAATAGGACAAGAGAACAACCCTCAAGAAAAAATGGGCTGCCGACAACAACACACAGGAAAAGCCCTGAGAGAAAACGACAGCCTAACATCAGCAAAAACAGAAACAATGAGGATAGGGGTGATAAAGAAGAGAAAACACTAAATTCTAAAGGAAATTAGCCTTAAACAATAACAATTTTGATAGAAAAAAATAACTACTTAGCCTGAGCCAGCAGAAGACAATCTTGACGCTGCAAGAGGCAAATGAGATCTGGGTAGATACCACTATGCATGCTGGGATAAGGGGTTAGCCTTGAGCCAGAAGTGGCTGAGTCGGAGCCGAGATCGGCTCCAAACCCAACCAGAAGGAAAGAAGGCGAGATGGACAACATAACATCATAGCTTTAGTACTCAATTAGAAAATACATAATACTTCAGCAACATGTGCCTTCCTAATTAAGGATTTACCCACCATATCAAAAGGTTATGTTCTGTTTGTAATAGATCATCAACTTGCAAAACTGTGAATCTTGATCTCACCAGGTATAAGAAATACCCACCAAACCCATTATTAAGATGCATTCTTATTCTAAATCTTATCCCATGTATAATTTTCAATCCCAGTGAAATTGTACCTATCAATATGTCAGTACTGCCCCTGTAGTGATCATTAATAATTTTGTAACTCATGGGGTCAATTCAAAGATCCCAAAATGCTCACATTTTTTTAAACAATCTGCTGGTTACAAGTATCAAACGAATGTAACCACTTGGATAAAATATGCATATTCTTTACCTACTGTCTGCGTGCTAATATTATAGTCAGAGTATGTGCTGTACATACAATGTAAAATAGTGCTGAATTTTACATTGATGTGTTTTTTACATGCATTATATACTGTTCTCTCTAGATGTGTTTTACAATTAACAGTCTGTAAGTACTTATATAATATACGTAACGTGGTGAAAACCCATGAAGTTACATAATCCTGAATCCTATAGTGTAGTTTTACAGTTTGCTCACTCAAAGGTATGCAGTATGGAGATTTTCTCCCCAGGCTTCTGCTGAAAAGGGGCTCTAACAAAATCAGGCCTTCCCAGTAAATGAGAAAAATAAATAAACGCATGCATACATAGATGTATGCATACATATATAAATAAATAACCACCTTTCCCATTTTTACTTGGGGTGTCTTACTTCAGAGCCACTCTCCTACCTTTTTTGACATTTGTACCAGCCTCTCAGGTCTTCTTTCACTTAGTCCAGCCATCTGTTGGCCGAATGTCCTCATTACCTCTTGCATTTTTTCTTTCGCTCCCAAATCTGTTATACCAAATCATCTTCTGTTTCCTTACACATGGGACTAAACCTCTGTAATCTGCTCTCTGTGGCCTTCTCTAAAGCTGGGGCTACTTTGGCTTCTGTTCTGATGTACTGATGTCTTCTTCATCTGTTCCACAATTTGCATCCTACCACCCATCTCAGGTACTTTATCTCTATCACCTTGAACTTTCTCAGTTGCTCCATCTTCAGTGCCCAGGATCCTGTATCATACAGAAGCAATGGCCACACAACTGTTTTGTACACCTTACTTTTCAACTTTTTTGGCATTCTTCTCTCACACAATACCCACGACACTCTGTGCTATTTAGCTGCAGCCCCTCTAATTCTAGTTTTACCTCCTTATTCAGACTTCTCTTCTCTTCTCAACTATACCTCCAGGATGCTTGAAGCTGCAGGCAAAATATTGTGACACTTGGTTTTAATTTGCTTACAGGGCTGAACTAGTGACTGGATAGAGTCCTGATGTGTTTATACAGCAAAATTACAGGGGTGCTATTTGAAAACTTTTAAAACAGAGCAAGGTTAATGCCATGGCTGGTCTCTTATATACCTCTGCAAGCTAAAACTCGAGCTAAGGTGTGACTAATGCTGGCAGCTGCATATGCAGCAGATGTACTTTAATGACTGTACTCAGAGTACTTATTTAAAAGTACATGCCTGATCCAAAAAAACAAAAGTCAGTTTAGACATACTCTGGTTGTGAACTACATGCAAAGGTCAAGTGACATTATAAAGTTATCAATGTTCAATCAAGCCAGAACCTGGTTCTGGTTCACTCTGATCAGTCAGCTTTAATCAACTTAAAAATATCTTTTATCCACCTATTGCGTATTCCACAAACCTAAAACATTCTTGAAAAATGACATTTTTACAATGGCCTTATTTAAGTTACAGAATGTTCAGGATTCATTTCTAGGTTACTTACTGATGTTCTTCATACACTTGAGTTCAGATCTGTGCTCTTCTTTCTTTACTCTTCAGCAGATTATTTGCTCATAGGACTCTTGCTACTAATCATGTTATTAAATATTAATTGATGTTTCAAGCTTTTGTTCTGCTAATTTTATATAAATAATCACTTAACTTGCTTTGTACTGAATCATTCAGGACAACTGGATTCTGTCCTCCACAAGTAATTGTCTTTATAATCTGTTTATAATTAATGGAGCTCTGTTGACATTCCTTGACATGCTGCCCAGAGTGTGGAAAGGACTGCCACTTCAGGATTGGATTGCACAGTCACAGAAGATGCTGCTTGAATCAGTCCAATAGGGGTGCAAACCCATGATCCTTTGGGATTGAAGGATGCCTACGTATATAGTTGACAGTCATCATAAGTTTATATAAACAAATACATGTTTATAACAACAGGAACACTGTCAATAGCTCAAAAGGTTGGACAGTCCCTTTTAATACTAGAAAAATCAGGAGGCTGTTAGTTGAATCTCCATAGAAAACACTTGGATTTTGGCTGCATTGCTGACACAAAGGTGGAGCATGATGGGGGGGGGGAGTGCACTTCTGAGGTGCCATTCTTTAGAGGAGATCTTAGGCCAATGTGTCATCTTTCTGATTTTGGACTAGTTCAGTTACATTTTAATGATAGGCAGGGCTACACATGGGAACTTTTTCTTTTATGCTGGCCATATCTCTAGTAGATAATATAAATTCCCAAAGGCATCACCTGATAAAAGGTGTATTATCTCAGTGAAATCAATATTTACATCAAAATGAAGTAAAGAAATAAAGAAACACTGGCTTATTCCTTATTGATGTCCTGACTAGCCCCCTTCCCCATATCAGCTTTCAAGACTGAGCGTGTGAAGTCAAGACTTCTGTATCTTTTATCTGTTCAGAAGGCAAGGTAATAATTATTCTTAGGATATCCTGACATATACTGTAGTGGCTAAAAGACATATTCAGAAATTACACTAATATTTTCTTTTTATTTTGGATGTGGATGCAAACATGGCTGAAGGAGGTCAAGGACAAGGGCTAACAAGCACCCAAACTGGAGTTCTGTATCACATTCTGGAGGCCCCCCTTAATACTAAAGTCCTTGAAATAATCTGTAGGCCCACCAAAATAGTTTTACAAAGTATTGAAACTGTACATGTATCACTGTAGCACTACTAAGACTTCAAAAATCTGAGTGGAAAGATGCAGCCACAGTATTTTCAGTCAGCGCGTACTTCCTAGAAGACAGGGAGACAAGTGACATGGTGAAGATGTGTAGGTGTACCTATGGCATACAGGGTAGAGTTTATTCCAGTTTAAGTAAAAAGAAGCCAAGTCCTATTCACCTACTTGTATGCTGCAGTTATAGTGTAAAAAGAAGGCAGAGTTTCCGGCTGCATGCTTTTTCCATGAAATTCAAATTCAGCTCAACTAATCTAAGTTACTAAGTTAGCTCTAAGTTAATTCTATTGTAACACTGAAGTATGATGACCGCTTGGGTGGGACTATATGTGACCTGAGAATTCTAGTTAATACCACTATACATGCATTTTCAGTGTCAGAACTGGTAGGGGCTGTATAATTATTCCATGGGACCCATTTTGGAACTATCTATGCCTGAGGGATGAGGTAAACCTTGGGCCTCTACTAGTTGCAGAATGAATAAATCAGAATCTTATTGGTCAGTGATACTAAATATCAATGTTTGGTAACTTAATCAGCTAAAATTGTCAGGTTTTTCATATGTGGCTTTTGCAGTAGTTATGGGTGAATGCAATGTTTCCCCCTTAGTGCATCTGTAGATATTAAAATGTTTGTAATATCATTTCAATCAGACAGTATGTGTCCTGTGAGAAGTGTTTCATCAATTATATATTCCTCATCAAAATATGGAAAAATGTGAACACCTTGTAGCCTGCAATAAGCTATAACTGGAGCTAGACACTTTATGAACACTCTTGGTGCAGTGGATAGCCTAAAGGGGAATACAGAGAACTGATAATGTGATCCAGACACACAAAAACCTTAAGAAACATCTGAAGTCTGGATGAATAGGGATGATAAGCATCTTTTAAGTCTAGTGTTACCAGGAATTGTGGAAGAGGAAGAAGAGCTAAAAGGTTGTGAAGTGACATCATTTTGAATTACGGCACTACCTCAAACCGGTTTTTTGAAAGAACTGGTTTTCAAGCATTTTCATTCTTTGGCACTAAGAACATTCTTGAATAAAAACCATTCCCTATCTGGGAAAGAGTAACTGGTCCTGTCACTCTTTAAAACAGCATGTGATGAAGAGCCAATAGTTCCTCCATCTGGAGGATGAGGAATGACCTCCTGGGAAAGAGTAATTTCCTCCCACTGACATCTGTAACTTTGGATGATTTTCATTACCCGTTTGTCTGAAACTGTCTGTTGCCAAAGAGAAAAATGGAGCTTCAGACTTCCTGGAAGTAAAAAGTGACTATGGTGGGAGGGGGGACACAGGGTCTTTTGAATAGATATTCAGACTTGTTAGACTGTCCTTAGTCATTCCAGACTTCTTTTAGGAACCTGTTTGCCCTTTCTTTTAAACATCCATTGCCTGTGTTCTTGCCTAGATCAGATTACCTCTACAGCATAGGGGCCAGTCTCATTTTAACTTATCTGGAAGATTCTGAGAATGCAAACATAAACCTCCTCAAAACAGTACCAGTGGCCATATCCCTGGAAGAATTATCGACAGAATCATACACACATTGTAAATGATGAAGAATGACCTCTGCAAAAGATGAACTGTAAGTTATTTAAAGCAGATTTTTCCTCACAAGAATGAACTGGAGATAAAACATTCCTCATACTTTCATAACTAGTCAGAACAAACTTTAAAATATCAGCCTAGCAATTTAAAATTCTGAAAATTAAAGCTGCATAAGCATACACATTTTCTCCAGATATCAATAATTTCCCCATGCTTATCTGAAACAGTTAGATTGGAACTGACTAGGTGCTTAGCAGCAGTGGGATCAACTAGAGCTATAGCTGCTGAGTCAGGTTTGGCAACAGTGTATAAAAATTTAAAAGACTGAGGAACTTTATACATTATATTTTTAGGGACAGCTGGCTGACATTCCCGACAGCAATACACACATCCTCTAAAGCAGAAAGGACAGGAGGAATGGGTGTTGTTGTTGTGTGTTTCGGCTTTTCCCAGTTAGGGGTCACCACAGTGGAACTCCGGTCCGCTAATGATTGGCAGTAGATTTTTATGTGCTGAGTTGCCGGCCCTGATGCACAACCTTCAACAAAGGTACGCCCATTCACGCATGTCTCCACACAGAAGATGCTCTAGCTTTTAATCGAACAGGACAACATTGTACTGTGAGGCGACAACGCTACCGCAGCACCACCACCGCAGGAGGAATGGGTGTAGGATCTGGAAAATCCTTCTGTAACAACTCATAGTATTTTCTGAGGGACTGAGAAACCTCAGTGTTCTCCTACTGAAAATACTGGCACATTCTTGCAATAGTCTCAGAGAAAGAGAACCCCATAGGGACAATCAGAAACTTAGCTCTCCTCTTAATCTGCATCAGAAATATGAGGAAAAATATATCCAGCCTTGCACCTTCCTGTTCAGATCAAAAATCTTGAATCTCTTCAGGAAAAGATGTATTCCTCTTTTACCAAAAACTACTTTACAAGAAGCCTCAATAAATAGCTTGAAGTGAACACTGAGCCAGATCTAGTAAACTACTCCTATCCAAATAATTTTGAGGAGGAGTAGATACATCTTTCATTTTCTGTTTCTTTTTGACAAGAAAAATATGGCCAACCATGTTACTAATGGCAGTAGCTGCTTCCCCAGGCATAGGCGCAGCATTCTGACACAACAAGGAAACCTCCTCTGTTCCCTCTCCCAGGACCAACAAGAGTAGCTCTCCCTTGTCCAGTGAGGGCATAGGCGCAGCATTCTGACACAACAAGGAAACCTCCTCTGTTCCCTCTCCCAGGACCAACAAGAGTAGCTCTCCCTTGTCCATTGAGGGGACTCCCAACAGACACAGAGGATGTGGTTAAACCCTAGTCCATAGTAGCTGTAGATTCCTTATTATTATAGTGTTGAGTTTAAATTGAGTGTAAGATTCTTCTTTTTTTATTTTACAGCATTGAGTTAAAATGGATTGTTTGATTAAGTTTAAAACAGTTTGCTAAAAATTAAAAAAAAAAAACAAAGGGAGGATAGGAAGGGAACTCAATGGAAGAATGTAGGGTAAAAGGGCCCTATTCAAGCAATACGCATTTAAAAAAATAGTATGTTATAATGTAGCTCTGAAAACTGTTTAAATGCTTGCTAAAGTCATTCCGCATAAATTCAAGTAGAATATGCTACAAGCTATGAGTAGCTATAGATGTTGTGGGGCCTCTGAGCACCCCAAGTTCCACAGGGAAGAAATATATCCTAGTGGCAGTAGATTATGCTACTAGATACCCTAAGGCCATGGCTCTGTTCTCCATCGAAGCAGACAAGGTGGCAAATGCTTTGTTAGATATTTTCAGCAGGGTAGGTTTCCCAAGAGAAATACTGACTGACAGATGTATCAATTTCATGTCAGACCTACTGCCTTGTCTGTGGGAGTGCTGTGGGGTGAAGTACCTAAGCACTACAACACTATCATTTGTATAAGTATTCATTTTAATAAGTATAATTGGGTATCCTAGTAGAGCTTTAAAGTAGCTGGCTTGATTGTTCTGGTGGCAGTAAATCTACCTTATAGTCTGAGTGGAGGTGGCAGAGAGGGTAAGCTGTGCCAGCCTGTCCCAAGTGTGTGTGTGTGTGTGAAAATCAAATCTCAAAGAGAGTGTGTGTGTGACAGCTACTTTGAACAGGGACACTGAGAGCACTGGTTTCATTGAGAGGGTGGTGGAGGACTTGGCTTGGAATATCCAGCTAAGGACTCAGCTCTATAATGGTCAGTGGGGACTCTTATTTGGGGCCTGGAGAGAAAGTCCAGCCCCAGGACTGGAGTGTGCATTCCCTGTTTCCTTAAGGGAAATTGTACTTGGTGCAGAGGACTGCATCTGAAAATACTGCACATGTCTATTTTTCTCACTGTGAATATTCTCCACTGGTGTCAGTGGTGCGGATTGAGGCTCCTTAATCACTGGCCCAGAGGAAGGATGTCAAATACATATTTAAATTAGGGCAGTATTTAAAAACTGTCCCTGACTTTTTTGTGCAATTATATTTACTTGCTGTCTAGCAGATCTCGCGAGTGCCTTACTGGCTTTCAAAGACAGTAAAACACTTTTTTTTCTTTTTTACTGTAACTAGTAGTGCATGGCATAAATAAAGCTCCATGCACTCCAAAGAGTTATGATTGGGTCTCTTTGATCATAACCACTTATTATGTGTTTTCAACATGGCTGCTCTTGAGGTCAATCTCTCAGCAGTCATGTGTCAAACAACTAATAAAATATTTCCAATATGAGATCCAATCATAACCCTCTATACTGTGAATGTAACAAAAAAGATAAAAGACCAGGAACTGTCTTTTGAGCTATAACTGCTGACAGACTTAATAGCCTTCATATCACTAAGCAACAACAGGTTTGAGCCAAGATCCAAGTAGAAGAGACACACGTGCATCTGTACTGTCCATCTTTACTGCTGCTATGACAATTAATAAAACTTTTTTTCTCCAGGCCAGCAACAGAGAGATGAAGACATGTGATGAACACTGGGGGCTATGTAAAAGCCAATGTGTGCTATGCTATTCTATGATAGCCATGCTATCTTGACTTGTCAGAGTTGTGTAGTCATCTGGAAAAGTTCTCTACTTGAAGATTATTAACTACTTTATCAAACTTAAAATAATTAAGGATATAATTTCTGTAGTAAGCTCTAGCCAATGGAACTTAGGCATTTAGAACTTAGTGTTTTCTATATGCCCCCCATCTACTTTTATTGCCTTTTGCTTTATTTCAGTGAGTGTGTGTGTGTGTGTGTGTGTGTGTGTGTGTGTGTGTGTGTGTGTGTGTGTGCGTATGTGTGCACCAACCTACATATATTTTAATCTATACTCGCACTCTTTTCTTTATTATTATTTAAGAAAAGGTCACGTATTAACCTGTAAGCATTTATTTAGTTAATTATAGTTATACACTGTTATTTATCTTAGAATAAGGTAAGCAATATTTAAACTGTTGGCACATCTCCCATTACACTGCTTAGGCCCACTACCAGCAAAAGACAATGGGCATGATTTTGTATTTGTTTAAATGAAGAACAGACAGATAATTGGGGGACTTAAACTTACAGTGGTGTTAGTACTACTATGCTCTTTCTTCATGTTATTTCCCCTTTTGTTGGCAATGGTGTGATTCAAACCCCTTTGTGATGTCATTGTTGGTGGCATTCTCTGGAGGTAACATGGTGACATCATCCCCATCACTGTGGTAGCAGTGGTACTGTCATGCTGTCAAAGAAACTTCATCCAAACTCAAATTAAAGTTAGTATTATTGTCTTTAGTGGCATGTTTCAGCACTGGTATACCCAGCAAACAGTTACAGCATTTAGTTTTGTATATTTTTAATGACTGACAGATACACTAGATTATCCATCCAGCAGAGCATTCCAAATGGCTGACTAGAACCACAGTTCCAAATGTATGCAGTGGGTTTGCCAGTGAACCTTTGTTGCTCCGAAAGCATTCAGATGGTGACAACTTTAGCACTGTAGCTAGTCTGAGGGAATCTGTAGGCATTGTGTTCTAGTTTAAACCATTGATGCAATAGTTTTGTGAAAAGGAGAACTGTATATGCATTTTTCCAAAATGAAATCAAATCAGGGCAAATATAAAACACTGCAAGATGTTATAAGAAGTCTGTATCTCTGAAAGAGCTTCCTCTTTTCTAAATGCTGCTTTACTTTTATTGTTAGTGGGCTTGTATCACATGCACAGTCCATTGAGAAAAGCAGCTAACAGGCGTCTCCTTCTCGACAGATAACAACCTTGAACTCACCTAAGTACTGTCTTCAAATGCATGCTGTATATTGATTGACATACCCTCACATGTTTAAACATGTTGTTGCTAGTTATTGAAGTCTACTTTGGTGCATGGTATGTGATTTCCACCACAGCTGACTGCAGTGCTGGATTGTAATAGGGGTGATTTGGGTGGCTGCCTGGGTCCCACAGCAACATGGGAGCCCATGGCCATCCATTCACATAACTTTAATAAAAGTTTCCTTATGTTCGGCACATAAGCTAAGTCACTTTATTTACCTTACATGCTGAACATAATAAACAATTGACTGCTTTTCAAAAATGAAATCTTTCTCTCTTGCTTTTTTTTTTAAACTAAGAAAACTCAAAATGACAGGTACTATGCATATTTACCTTTATATTCTCACTGTGCTTGTCATTTGCACATACACTGCCCAGGCTGGTGAAGTTCTTTAGCTTGGAGACTTATTATTTATTCTTTTAAGTAAAATAAATGCTTCTTTACTTTAAAGAACATATGAATAAACTTCCACAACGGCACAACCCTGTCTAAAGTGCTGCACCTTTCTGTTCTTTGCCATCCCATGATTCGTTAGGAAAGCAGTGAAGCCCACATGTGAATTAAAAAGTGCATCTCACTAGCTGCAGCTGCAGGAGTTAGTGGAGTGAAGGAAAGCATTGTTTTTAATATCATAGATGCCATAATTGGTTTATCATGTTTGTTCATAGGTTCATAGGTTCATAGGTTCAGGGGTTGGTACTAGGCTATCGCTCCTATGGTCTGTACAAGCCTAGCCATAACAATTCTCTGCCTATTTCTTTCCACAGTATTTACTTCCCTGGACCCCTGTCTAGCAGAGTGACTGGCATGATCCCTGGGGTAAATTTCCTGTCTCCTATCCAATCGTCAAGGTTCCTTTTGAAGAGGGCCAAGGAGGTGCTCTGCTTGACATGTATGGGCAGTCTATTCCAGAGTATGGGGAGTCTCTGGGTCAGGAACCTATCCTCCAGCATGTTTTGTTCATTGTGATGACAAAGTTTAGATCCCTGGAGCATGTGGCTCTGATGGATTGGGATGTCTTTAATTGTAGCATGTCCAACAGCTCTGGGTTTGACATGGCCTTGTATGTTAAGCAGAGATCACCTCTGAGTTGACGATATGTGACAGAGTATAGCTGGAGTTTTTTTAGTCGGTCAACATAGGGCATCTGCTTTAGGCCTGTGATTCTTTTAGTGAGGTGTTTCTGTGGCCTTTCCAGTTGTTGCAGATGTCTTGTGAGGTACATACCAAATGGGGCATTGTACTCTATGATGAGTCTAATGAGGGATGAGTACAGTGGGACAATGACCTCCTTTTTCTGGATAAAAAGCCCTTAGTGATGAGGTGTGCCACATAGAAGGATTTCCTGACTGTGATGAGCTGTGCCACATAGAAGAATTTCCTGGCTGTTGTGGCGATGTGGTTATCAAAGGTGAGACCACTGTCCACCTGTGTTCCTAAGTCTCTTATCACACTTTCTGTGTTTTGTGCACTGCCACCTATGTGGTAATTCGTTGTTACATGGTTTTTCCCAAAGGGGATAACTATACACTTCTTGGCATTGAGCTTGAGCCCATGGCTCTGGCACCAAGCATCTGTTTCTGTAAGGCCCTTTTGTAGAATATCCACATCATTTGGGGATTTAGTAATAGCTCCCAGTTTGCAGTCATCTGTGAACTTTGTTAGCCAGAGTCCCTTAGTGTTGGCCTGTACTTCAGAGAAGTAGATCCCAAACAAGAGCGGTCCCAGGACTGAACCCTGAGGTACTTCACTTGTCACTTGTCTGGAGCTGGATTTGGAGTCGGCTACTTTTACAGTGTGGGTTCTGTCAGTAAGCCAGTTGGCAACCCATCGAGTGATGTAGGGATTAATGCCCAGCTTAGTAAGTTTATCTATGATTCCAGAGTGTGTTTGCAACATTATGCTGAAAATGAATCATACCAATGAGGATGAAGGTGTTGTATTTGTATATAGAAAACCTAGTATTTTTACTCCTGTTTTGCATCCTCTGTTGGAAGCATTTCATAAATTATGAGTTAATGACTTATATAAGTTATTTAATGATGGAGAAAACAGTAGGAGATATTATATTTTTACAGCATTAGAAAAACAAGCTTTGAAAGAATTGCAATCAGATAACAACATCACTATTAAACCGGAAGATAAGGGGGGACCTATAGTGATCATGGATACTTCCTATTATAATAATACCATGGAACAGATGTTATCAAATTGGGCTACCTATCGAATTATCACCATAAATAATATTAACAAAATGAAAGTTGAAATAGATAGATTGTCATTTGATAGAGTTACTACTATAGATTTAAATAGCTATTTGAAAGTACACTATCCATTGATACTGGTCATTCAGCGTATCCCCAAAACTCATAAGAATCCTGAAAAAACACCATTTAGACATATAGTGATGGGTGCTGGTAGGTTAACAGAACCCTTTTCTATTTTTATAGAGAAACATCTACGACCTGTGATGAATGAGAATCTCTACACTCTAGGTGATACTCAGCACTTTTTGCAAGATTTGTATAGATTTACATCCCACAGGATATGCATTTAGTAATGATGGAAGTACAGTTCTTGTTCGCAGTTATACCGAACGATGTAGGTATATGAGTCATTAGGCGCTATTTAAAAACAGATAGCTGTTATGATAAGAAATTAATAGAGCTGATTTGTGATTTTATGCATATTGTACTTTCCAGCAAGGTCTTAGTATTTAACAGTAAATAGTATCTGCAACTAGATGGCATAGCTATGAATACTTTATGTCCCAACAGCTATGCCAATCTGGTGATGACAGTATGGGAAGATCAAAACATTAGTACAGATAGTACATTTAAGTTGAATATTCCCTTTTATCATCATTTTGTTGACAATATTTTTATGTTGTGGAAGGGTTATAATTTAACATTGAATGTATTTGTGTGTTATATAAACACCATTACAGAATTTTTAAAGTTTGATGTTAAAGTGACCTCCTTTCCCCCACACATTGCACACAACAAGCACACATAATTTCACCTAAGACTCATAGTTACTCTTGTTACCTGCACACTGCAGGAGTCGGCCTCTTGACTAAAAAGTTATGTTCTTACAATAATGTTCCATGTTTGTTGTCCTGTATCTCGCCTTCCCTCTTTCTGGTTGGGTTGCGATCTCGGCTCTGACTAAACCACTTCTAAAGCTCCAAGAGTCCTTACTGGCTCGAGGCTAACCCCTTACCCCAGCATGCTTAGCAGTAGCTACCCAAATCTCGTTTGTGAGAACTAACCACTAGATAGGAGAATTATAATTTACCAAATAAAGAAGGTAACTAACCAATACTGCTTCCTTGTACTGGAACAACAGAACAACAAAGGTGACAAGGAGTATACCAAAAGTTGACAGGCAAAGGAAACTCAGCCAAAGCAGCCAAAAAAGAAATTCCTCTCAATCATCCAGGATGGGGGGAAGGAGGGAGGGACACAAGAAGGAAGACGAGATACAGGACAACAAACATGGAACGTTATGGTAAGAACCTAACTTCTTTATGTTATGTTGTCCATCTCGACTTCCTTCTTTCGGGTTGGGACAGTGTCCCCAGCTCCTAAATCCTGGGTGGCTCACTGGAAAAGAGACTTCAGAACCATGGAACCAAAAGATGCACTGTTCTGAGAGGCCATATCTACTTTGTAATGATTAATGAAGGTATGGGGAGTAGCCCATGTTACTGCTGCACAAATATTATCTAATGAAAGCTTGGGTTGAAAAGCTATGGAGGTAGCCAAGGAGCTAGTAGAGTGTCCCCTTACCTTTCCCGGGACAGACAACATTCTGAGACTCATAAGCATAAGTAATAGTATCGGGATCAGCTTATTTTGACAAGCTCACCTTGGAAAGTGGTGAGCCTTGCTTACTCTGTGAGAAGGATACAGCTGATCAAATTTTCTGATGTCCTTGGTTCTTTGAAGATAAAATCGAAACTGCCTGTGGACATTCAATTGATGTAGCTTATACTCTGCCTTGTTGCCATAATTTGGAAAGACTACAGGGAGTTCAATGGACTGATTCAAATTATACTCTAAACAGACTTTTGGTAAAAAGGAAGGATTTGTTCTCAGAGATACTCTATCCTTGTGAACAATCATATAAGGAGGGTGGATGGAAAGTGCCTATAACTCGAAACCCATCTAGCTGATGTAATTGCAATCAGGAAAAGGGTCTTCCATGATAAGAATTTCAAGATGACAAGAAGCGGCTGGTTCAAAGGGAGGAAGGATTAGAGCCGCTTGTACTAAATTTAACTCCCAAGGATGGAGAGGTTCTCGATGGCAAGCCTTAATAGAGCAGCACCTTTTAAAAAGGCCCTACATAGCTTGTGGGACATGATGTTAGAACCCATAAGACCCACATGAAAATTGGAAATAGCAGCCAGTTGAACTCGAATCATAGCAGTAGCTGCTCCTTTCTCAAAGGTTTTGGCCAGGAAGTCCAAACTTGTTGAAATTGGTGCTGTAAAGGAATCAATGTCATTTGTTCTGCCCAGAAGGAGAACCTCTTCCAGTTACTAGTGTAAAGTTTTCTAGTAGCTGGTTTGTGAGAAGAGACTAAAATATGTTGAACCACAGGTGAGATATCCGGAAGCCTGGCTAGGATTGGAAGTGGAGAAACCAAGCCGTCAGCTTGAGAGTTTGAATGGAGGGATGAAGAGCACCATGGTGTGTCAGGAGATCTGGAATCAGGTCCAGAATCCAAGGCTCCTCTTGCAGGAAATGCCAAAGGAACGGGAACCATATCTGACGAGGCCAGTAAGGGGCAATGAGGATCAGCTTGCGACTCAACAACTTTGCTTTCTGAAGAACTTTTGGAATTAGAGGAAAGGGAGGAAAGGCATAAAGAATCCCGGGGAGGGGGGACAATCGTGGATAAGTGCATCTCTGGGTTACTGTCCCAGTGCGGGCACTAGGGCAAAGCAGCTGCTGCATTTGTTGTTTAGGTGTGAGGCAAAGGTTCACAGCATGGCTGGCCCCATCATGGAAGATCATAGCCGCCACATCTTGTTTCAGAGACCACTCATGGGTCATAAGAATTGACCTGCTGAGCTTGTCCGCTGTCATGTTGGGCTTCCCTGGGATGTGCACTGCAACCAGAAAATGCTGAGAGGAAATCAACCATTGCCATACTCGAAGGCCTCCCGACACAAGGGGTAAGATTTGGTTCCACCCTGTTTGCTGATCTACCACACTACTTACATGTTGTCCATCTGAGCTGCTATATAGCCCAAAGGAAGAGAGTCTTGAAGTGCCTGCAACATTGATAACACCGCTCATCTCCAGGACATTGATGTGCAAATGTTACTCACGAGGTTGCCAACTTCCTTGGACTGTCTGTCCCAGATAATGCCCCACACCCTATCTGGGAAGTGTCCATGGTCACTGTGGCTACCAGATGAGGAGCTACAAAGGGTCTGCCTAGAGTGACTAGGGGAGAGTGGAGGCACCACTGTAGATCTTTCTTGCAAGCATCCATGATTAAGATCATGTGACATTGGTAGATCCTGATACGACCACTGAATGAAGAGGAGCCATTGCAAAATCCTCATATGGTAATGAGCTAACGGGACTAGAATAATGGCAGCTGCCATCAAACCCAAGACCTTTAGGACTAACCTTGCCTGAACCTTTCACTTTGACAAGAGAAGAGAGACCTGACGATGAATGGCAAGCACCTTTTCTTGTGGGAGCTTGGCTATCATGTCTCTTGTATTTAGTTGAGTGCCTATGAAAGTAATACACTGAGAGGGCAACAAGGCAGATTTTTTTTAATTTATTGTGATTCCTAGACATGCACAAGTGTGAATCATGTGGTTCATGGCCCTTGAGAGATGATGCTTGGTGGCTCGGTGGTGGCATTGAGGAGCCAGTCATCTAGATAAGGAAACACCTGGAATCCCAAACGTCTCAGGTGAGCCATCACTACTGCCATGCATTTGGTGAACACCCTGGGGGCTGTGGTGAGACCAATGGGCAGAGCTTTGAACTGGTAATGACTGGCTCCCAGCTGGAAGCGTAAATGTCTCCTGGATTGCCTTTCCATTTTCATATGTTAGTACGCTGCCCTGAGATTGATAGAGACCATCCAATTGTTCTGACCCAAAAAGGATAGAATGGACTACAGTGTCACCATGCGGAACTTGGTCTTCTTTACTGACCTGTTTAACTTGCTGAGATCAAGGATAGGTCTCCAGTCCCCTGTCTTTTTCAGAACTAAAAAGAACTTTGAGTAAGTTTTGGATTCAATCTGGTCTGTGGGGACTTCCTGAATGGTTCTTTTTTGCAGCAAACGTTTTACTTCTAAGGCTGCTTGATCCCGAAGATTGGGTGGGACATCTGGGACTGATGGTTTTGACTTCTTGGGGGTGTTTGGGAGAAGGGAATTTTGTAACCCCTGGATATTATGCACCATACCCATGCGTCTTCTGTTATATCTTGCCAGGCTCTTGGGTACAGTGATATTCTGCCCCCGACTGCTTCCAGAGGTGGGCAGCCAGGCAATTCCTCAGGGATTCTGAAAGGACCTGATAGAGAATGTATCCCTATCGACCTGTTGTGGACCCCCCCTGCCATGAGGTCGGTGTCTCCCGTTATTATTTCTCCCTCTGCCCCTGGGGGAATTATCCCCCCGAGTGTCTGAGAAAGCTCCCTGGGATTTACGGAACCACATTTTGCCACTCTTTTGGCTTTTGGGATAAGGTCGGGATGGAGTGAAAAAATGGACTCCTATGGCAGAGAGAGAGTTTTGCCATCTTGTTCACTCCTGGTAAGAGTCTCTCTAACTTGCGGCCTGAACAAGGCCAAGCCATCAAAGGGGGCTTTCATAAAGGAGGACTTGAAGGGCTCTGCAAATTGACAAAGGCGCATCTAGGAGTGTCTGCGAAGAGCCACTCCTGTGCCTGCAGCCCTACTCGCTCCATCTGCTGTGTAAGAAATCAGACACATGGAGGAGTTAACAATGGAGGTTAGGGTCACTAGCTGGTTAGTCAACTTGGAAGCCGCTCCCTCAGCTGATGGATCCTGGAGGGTATCTCCCAGCTCTTTAAAAAGATCCCTCTGAAGTCTTCTGAAATGTGTCAAATATCTCAGCGACCAAAGAGTAAAGGCCGCTGAAGAGAAAACACACTTCCCATATCTATCCATGGCTCTAGACTCCTTGTTTGGCAGATGGATAGAAGAGGAAGTCTCCGCAATTTCCTTCTTGGTGGCTTCTGCCACCACCATAGCATCAACTGGCACACCTTTAGAGAGAAAAGTCTTGTCCTTTGGTGTGATCATGAACTTGTTAGGCCTTCTTGGAACAGGCTCCATGGTCTTTGTAGTGCTCCACACCTTTCAACTCACTACAGACAAAAGTAGGTCAAAAGGTGGAGACACCCAGGAGGTGGAGGGTCAGAAACCAAACATGTCCAGGTACACAGACTCATCCTCAGAAGGGGCAAGGGACTTCCAGTTTCCCTTCTGCTTAAGGATCTCCAGGATGTCTGAGGAATGAGACATCTTCAGAGGGAACCGGGAACCCTTCCGAATCATCCAAGTGTGTGTCAGAAGTGACGGACTCAGGGAGTCCACATGCTTCCTCTTACATTTCTTCTTCCTGGAATCTCCTCTGAGACATGCTCAGGAGAGGTCTCGAAGAAGAGGGGTCACTGTAGTATCCTGGGGCATCAGTTCCCCATGGAGAGAAGGATCCAAGGCAGACACCGGTATTGATGGGGATGAAGCCAATGGAGCTGAGGGTGGGGCTGTCTTGGTGGACAGCACACTCCTCATCACCTCAAAGGTACTGTGGTCTGGAATGGAGGGAGGCTCTGGCTCTGAGGAGTCTGGAGACGTCCTCCACACTGAAGGCAATGGCTCCGAGGCAGATGTGGGAGCCAAACTCACCTGCGCCAAGGCTCCAAGGGGGAGACTGGGGTCAGGCAAGGGTTTATGCCACTTCCCCTCGGAGCTGATGAGAGAGTCTCGGCACCCAGACCCCTCGAAAGAGCGGACTATCGAGAAGGTCAGAGCGGATGTTGGAACCAACAAGGCAAGGGTTGTTGGAACCGACGGTTCCACCACTACTACTTCCATGAACTCCAGCTCCAAACTAGACCCAGTCAGTGGAGGAATAGAGAAAGGGACTGGTTCGGACAATGGCACCACTTCCTTCTGGGCTGGGCCCGACAACAATTGAGCAAATACCCATGTCTTGAGGAGCCTCTTCACCACTCTCTCCACATCACTATCCGATAAACTCCTGGATGATCGAGAGGAGGCCGAGGACCGGTGACTACCTGCCACTGACTGCAAAAGTGGAGACTAATGCACAGATCTCACTGGGTCCAGCAAAGGGGATCTTGATCTCTTTTGAGACCATGATGGCTCCAAAGTTACAGATGGAGCCACCGGAGACAAGGACTCTTTGGAGCTAACAACCCGCTCCAAAGGTTCAGAAGATTTTGATTTAGACTTTGTCGGCACCGAAGATGGAGCCAACAAAGATGTCAGTTTGTCATTGGAATTTTTTGAGGGCTGGGTATCTGATGCTACTTCAACCTGAGGTTTTAATAACCCTCTCAAAATAAGTTTGTTGCGCCTCTCTTGCAAAACCCATGCACTAAAGGCATGGCAAACAGAGCACGAATTCTGCAGGTGGACCACACCTAAACAATACACACAACTCGTGTGCCCATCTGTAAGGGACATTTTTTGACAAAACGAGCCCCATTTCCTGAATCCTGTCTGCTTAGGAATGTCTTTGGATATTATAAACACCACAAAACAAAAGGACTAACAACTGGAAAGTTTTTTTGAAAGAAGAAACAAGAGGGGCAGAAGAGGAGGGGTAGCCTCTAAGTGAAACAGCTACTGCTCCCAAAGGGAGAATGCCTCTAACTAAAATGGCTTCTCCCTAGATAGCAAGGATGGATAATAGGACAAGAGAACAACCCTCAAGAAAAATGGGCTGCCGACAACAACACACAGGAAAAGCCCTGAGAGAAAACGACAGCCTAACATCAGCAAAAACAGAAACAATGAGGATAGGGGTGATAAAGAAGAGAAAACACTAAATTCTAAAGGAAATTAGCCTTAAACAATAACAATTTTGATAGAAAAAAATAACTACTTAGCCTGAGCCAGCAGAAGACAATCTTGACGCTGCAAGAGGCAAATGAGATCTGGGTAGATACCACTATGCATGCTGGGATAAGGGGTTAGCCTTGAGCCAGACGTGGCTGAGTCGGAGCCGAGATCGGCTCCAAACCCAACCAGAAGGAAAGAAGGCGAGATGGACAACATAACATCATAGCTTTAGTACTCAATTAGAAAATACATAATACTTCAGCAACATGTGCCTTCCTAATTAAGGATTTACCCACCATATCAAAAGGTTATGTTCTGTTTGTAATAGATCATCAACTTGCAAAACTGTGAATCTTGATCTCACCAGGTATAAGAAATACCCACCAAACCCATTATTAAGATGCATTCTTATTCTAAATCTTATCCCATGTATAATTTTCAATCCCAGTGAAATTGTACCTATCAATATGTCAGTACTGCCCCTGTAGTGATCATTAATAATTTTGTAACTCATGGGGTCAATTCAAAGATCCCAAAATGCTCACATTTTTTTAAACAATCTGCTGGTTACAAGTATCAAACGAATGTAACCACTTGGATAAAATATGCATATTCTTTACCTACTGTCTGCGTGCTAATATTATAGTCAGAGTATGTGCTGTACATACAATGTAAAATAGTGCTGAATTTTACATTGATGTGTTTTTTACATGCTTTATATACTGTTCTCTCTAGATGTGTTTTACAATTAACATTCTGTAAGTACTTATATAATATACGTAACGTGGTGAAAACCCATGAAGTTACATAATCCTGAATCCTATAGTGTAGTTTTACAGTTTGCTCACTCAAAGGTATGCAGTATGGAGATTTTCTCCCCAGGCTTCTGCTGAAAAGGGGCTCTAACAAAATCAGGCCTTCCCAGTAAATGAGAAAAATAAATAAACGCATGCATACATAGATGTATGCATACATATATAAATAAATAACCACCTTTCCCATTTTACTTGGGGTGTCTTACCAGAGCCACTCTCCTACCTTTTTTTACATTTGTACCAGCCTCTCTGGTCTTCTTTCACTTAGTTCATCCATCTGTTTTGCGAATGTTCTCATTACCTCTTGCATTTTTCTTTCGCCTCCCAAATCTGTTATACCAAATCATCTTCTGTTTCCTTACACATGGGACTAAACCTCTGTAATCTGCTCTCTGTGACCTTCTCTAAAGCTGGGGCTACTTTGGCTTCTGTTCTGATGTACTGATGTCTTCTTCATCTGTTCCACAATTTGCATCCTACCACCCATCTCAGGTACTTTATCTCTATCACCTTGAACTTTCTCAGTTGCTCCATCTTCAGTGCCCAGGATCCTGTATCATACAGAAGCAATGGCCACACAACTGTTTTGTACACCTTACTTTTCAACTTTTTGGCATTCTTCTCTCACACAATACCCACGACACTCTGTGCTATTTAGCTGCAGCCCCTCTAATTCTAGTTTTACCTCCTTATTCAGACTTCTCTTCTCTTCTCAACTATACCTCCAGGATGCTTGAAGCTGCAGGCAAAATATTGTGACACTTGGTTTTAATTTGCTTACAGGGCTGAACTAGTGACTGGATAGAGTCCTGATGTGTTTATACAGCAAAATTACAGGGGTGCTATTTGAAAACTTTTAAAACAGAGCAAGGTTAATGCCATGGCTGGTCTCTTATATACCTCTGCAAGCTAAAACTCGAGCTAAGGTGTGACTAATGCTGGCAGCTGCATATGCAGCAGATGTACTTTAATGACTGTACTCAGAGTACTTATTTAAAAGTACATGCCTGATCCAAAAAAACAAAAGTCAGTTTAGACATACTCTGGTTGTGAACTACATGCAAAGGTCAAGTGACATTATAAAGTTATCAATGTTCAATCAAGCCAGAACCTGGTTCTGGTTCACTCTGATCAGTCAGCTTTAATCAACTTAAAAATATCTTTTATCCACCTGTTATATTCCACAAACCTAAAACATTCTTGAAAAATGACATTTTTACAATGGCCTTATTTAAGTTACAGAATGTTCAGGATTCATTTCTAGGTTACTTACTGATGTTCTTCATACACTTGAGTTCAGATCTGTGCTCTTCTTTCTTTACTCTTCAGCAGATTATTTGCTCATAGGACTCTTGCTACTAATCATGTTATTAAATATTAATTGATGTTTCAAGCTTTTGTTCTGCTAATTTTATATAAATAATCACTTAACTTGCTTTGTACTGGATCATTCAGGACAACTGGATTCTGTCCTCCACAAGTAATTGTCTTTATAATCTGTTTATAATTAATGGAGCTCTGTTGACATTCCTTGACATGCTGCCCAGAGTGTGGAAAGGACTGCCACTTCAGGATTGGATTGCACAGTCACAGAAGATGCTGCTTGAATCAGTCCAATAGGGGTGCAAACCCATGATCCTTTGGGATTGAAGGATGCCTACGTATATAGTTGACAGTCATCATAAGTTTATATAAACAAATACATGTTTATAACAACAGGAACACTGTCAATAGCTCAAAAGGTTGGACAGTCCCTTTTAATACTAGAAAAATCAGGAGGCTGTTAGTTGAATCTCCATAGAAAACACTTGGATTTTGGCTGCATTGCTGACACAAAGGTGGAGCATGATGGGAGTGCACTTCTGAGGTGCCATTCTTTAGAGGAGATCTTAGGCCAATGTGTCATCTTTCTGATTTTGGACTAGTTCAGTTACATTTTAATGATAGGCAGGGCTACACATGGGAACTTTTTCTTTTATGCTGGCCATATCTCTAGTAGATAATATAAATTCCCAAAGGCATCACCTGATAAAAGGTGTATTATCTCAGTGAAATCAATATTTACATCAAAATGAAGTAAAGAAATAAAGAAACACTGGCTTATTCCTTATTGATGTCCTGACTAGCCCCCTTCCCCATATCAGCTTTCAAGACTGAGCGTGTGAAGTCAAGACTTCTGTATCTTTTATCTGTTCAGAAGGCAAGGTAATAATTATTCTTAGGATATCCTGACATATACTGTAGTGGCTAAAAGACATATTCAGAAATTACACTAATATTTTCTTTTTATTTTGGATGTGGATGCAAACATGGCTGAAGGAGGTCAAGGACAAGGGCTAACAAGCACCCAAACTGGAGTTCTGTATCACATTCTGGAGGCCCCCCTTAATACTAAAGTCCTTGAAATAATCTGTAGGCCCACCAAAATAGTTTTACAAAGTATTGAAACTGTACATGTATCACTGTAGCACTACTAAGACTTCAAAATCTGAGTGGAAAGATGCAGCCACAGTATTTTCAGTCAGCTGCACTTCCTAGAAGACAGGGAGACAAGTGACATGGTGAAGATGTGTAGGTGTACCTATGGCATACAGGGTAGAGTTTATTCCAGTTTAAGTAAAAAGAAGCCAAGTCCTATTCACCTACTTGTATGCTGCAGTTATAGTGTAAAAGAAGGCAGAGTTTCCGGCTGCATGCTTTTTCCATGAAATTCAAATTCAGCTCAACTAATCTAAGTTACTAAGTTAGCTCTAAGTTAATTCTATTGTAACACTGAAGTATGATGACCGCTTGGGTGGGACTATATGTGACCTGAGAATTCTAGTTAATACCACTATACATGCATTTTCAGTGTCAGAACTGGTAGGGGCTGTATAATTATTCCATGGGACCCATTTTGGAACTATCTATGCCTGAGGGGATGAGGTAAACCTTGGGCCTCTACTAGTTGCAGAATGAATAAATCAGAATCTTATTGGTCAGTGATACTAAATATCAATGTTTGGTAACTTAATCAGCTAAAATTGTCAGGTTTTTTCATATGTGGCTTTTGCAGTAGTTATGGGTGAATGCAATGTTTCCCCCTTAGTGCATCTGTAGATATTAAAATGTTTGTAATATCATTTCAATCAGACAGTATGTGTCCTGTGAGAAGTGTTTCATCAATTATATATTCCTCATCAAAATATGGAAAAATGTGAACACCTTGTAGCCTGCAATAAGCTATAACTGGAGCTAGACACTTTATGAACACTCTTGGTGCAGTGGATAGCCTAAAGGGGAATACAGAGAACTGATAATGTGATCCAGACACACAAAAACCTTAAGAAACATCTGAAGTCTGGATGAATAGGGATGATAAGCATCTTTTAAGTCTAGTGTTACCAGGAATTGTGGAAGAGGAAGAAGAGCTAAAAGGTTGTGAAGTGACATCATTTTGAATTACGGCACTACCTCAAACCGGTTTTTTGAAAGAACTGGTTTTCAAGCATTTTCATTCTTTGGCACTAAGAACATTCTTGAATAAAAACCATTCCCTATCTGGGAAAGAGTAACTGGTCCTGTCACTCTTTAAAACAGCATGTGATGAAGAGCCAATAGTTCCTCCATCTGGAGGATGAGGAATGACCTCCTGGGAAAGAGTAATTTCCTCCCACTGACATCTGTAACTTTGGATGATTTTCATTACCCGTTTGTCTGAAACTGTCTGTTGCCAAAGAGAAAAATGGAGCTTCAGACTTCCTGGAAGTAAAAAGTGACTATGGTGGGAGGGGGGTCACAGGGTCTTTTGAATAGATATTCAGACTTGTTAGACTGTCCTTAGTCATTCCAGACTTCTTTTAGGAACCTGTTTGCCCTTTCTTTTAAACATCCATTGCCTGTGTTCTTGCCTAGATCAGATTACCTCTACAGCATAGGGGCCAGTCTCATTTTAACTTATCTGGAAGATTCTGAGAATGCAAACATAAACCTCCTCAAAACAGTACCAGTGGCCATATCCCTGGAAGAATTATCGACAGAATCATACACACATTGTAAACGATGAAGAATGACCTCTGCAAAAGATGAACTGTAAGTTATTTAAAGCAGATTTTTCCTCACAAGAATGAACTGGAGATAAAACATTCCTCATACTTTCATAACTAGTCAGAACAAACTTTAAAATATCAGCCTAGCAATTTAAAATTCTGAAAATTAAAGCTGCATAAGCATACACATTTTCTCCAGATATCAATAATTTCCCCATGCTTATCTGAAACAGTTAGATTGGAACTGACTAGGTGCTTAGCAGCAGTGGGATTAACTAGAGCTATAGCTGCTGAGTCAGGTTTGGCAACAGTGTATAAAAATTTAAAAGACTGAGGAACTTTATACATTATATTTTTAGGGACAGCTGGCTGACATTCCCGACAGCAATACACACATCCTCTAAAGCAGAAAGGACAGGAGGAATGGGTGTTGTTGTTGTGTGTTTCGGCTTTTCCCAGTTAGGGGTCACCACAGTGGAACTCCGGTCCGCTAATGATTGGCAGTAGATTTTTATGTGCTGAGTTGCCGGCCCTGATGCACAACCTTCAACAAAGGTACGCCCATTCACGCATGTCTCCACACAGAAGATGCTCTAGCTTTTAATCGAACAGGACAACATTGTACTGTGAGGCGACAACGCTACCGCAGCACCACCACCGCAGGAGGAATGGGTGTAGGATCTGGAAAATCCTTCTGTAACAACTCATAGTATTTTCTGAGGGACTGAGAAACCTCAGTGTTCTCCTACTGAAAATACTGGCACATTCTTGCAATAGTCTCAGAGAAAGAGAACCCCCATAGGGACAATCAGAAACTTAGCTCTCCTCTTAATCTGCATCAGAAATATGAGGAAAAAATATATCCAGCCTTGCACCTTCCTGTTCAGATCAAAAATCTTGAATCTCTTCAGGAAAAGATGTATTCCTCTTTTACCAAAAACTACTTTACAAGAAGCCTCAATAAATAGCTTGAAGTGAACACTGAGCCAGATCTAGTAAACTACTCCTATCCAAATAATTTTGAGGAGGAGTAGATACATCTTTCATTTTCTGTTTCTTTTTGACAAGAAAAATATGGCCAACCATGTTACTAATGGCAGTAGCTGCTTCCCCAGGCATAGGCGCAGCATTCTGACACAACAAGGAAACCTCCTCTGTTCCCTCTCCCAGGACCAACAAGAGTAGCTCTCCCTTGTCCAGTGAGGGCATAGGCGCAGCATTCTGACACAACAAGGAAACCTCCTCTGTTCCCTCTCCCAGGACCAACAAGAGTAGCTCTCCCTTGTCCATTGAGGGGACTCCCAACAGACACAGAGGATGTGGTTAAACCCTAGTCCATAGTAGCTGTAGATTCCTTATTATTATAGTGTTGAGTTTAAACTGAGTGTAAGATTCTTCTTTTTTTATTTTACAGCATTGAGTTAAAATGGATTGTTTGATTAAGTTTAAAACAGTTTGCTAAAAATTAAAAAAAAAAAACAAAGGGAGGATAGGAAGGGAACTCAATGGAAGAATGTATATATTCATATATATATATATATATATATATATATATGTATGATATTCGATTATTCCTAGTTCCCCTTTATCTCTGTAACTTCTGCTACCCTCTATTTTACTTACTCACTTCTCTATCTTTTACCCCTCCTTTATACCTTCTTCTGTTTATATTACTCAGTTTACTGAGGTTTCAGTTAAATATCTATTCTACTTCCATACTGTCTCTTCATGTCCTTCTCTCTTTCTTATGATGTTTTCTATGCTAAATAAGCTATACTTGTGTTTTGCCTACAAGAACAATGAGTACATTATTGTACAAATGTTAATTCTGAATACAATAAGTTTCATATAATATATGTTTTGTTTTGATGTTTTCTCTTTATTGCATCTTATGTAATTAGTTACTATGTCTTTGTGGAGCTTTTCTCCCTGGGCCTCTGCTGAAAATGGAAATAATTCCAGTTGGACTAGCCCGGTTAACAAATGTAAAATAAATAAATAAAAAAATGTAGGGTAAAAGGGCCCTATTCAAGCAATACGCATTTAAAAAAATAGTATGTTATAATGTAGCTCTGAAAACTGTTTAAATGCTTGCTAAAGTCATTCCGCATAAATTCAAGTAGAATATGCTACAAGCTATGAGTAGCTATAGATGTTGTGGGGCCTCTGAGCACCCCAAGTTCCACAGGGAAGAAATATATCCTAGTGGCAGTAGATTATGCTACTAGATACCCTAAGGCCATGGCTCTGTTCTCCATCGAAGCAGACAAGGTGGCAAATGCTTTGTTAGATATTTTCAGCAGGGTAGGTTTCCCAAGAGAAATACTGACTGACAGGTGTATCAATTTCATGTCAGACCTACTGCCTTGTCTGTGGGAGTGCTGTGGAGTGAAGTACCTAAGCACTACAACACTATCATTTGTATAAGTATTAATTTTAATAAGTATAATTGGGTATCCTAGTAGAGCTTTAAAGTAGCTGGCTTCGGGTGTTCTGGTGGCAGTAAATCTACCTTATAGTCTGAGTGGAGGTGGCAGAGAGGGTAAGCTGTGCCAGCCTGTCCCAAGTGTGTGTGTGTGTGTGAAAATCAAATCTCAAAGAGAGTGTGTGTGTGACAGCTACTTTGAACAGGGACACTGAGAGCACTGGTTTCATTGAGAGGGTGGTGGAGGACTTGGCTTGGAATATCCAGCTAAGGACTCAGCTCTATAATGGTCAGTGGGGACTCTTATTTGGGGCCTGGAGAGAAAGTCCAGCCCCAGGACTGGAGTGTGCATTCCCTGTTTCCTTAAGGGAAATTGTACTTGGTGCAGAGGACTGCATCTGAAAATACTGCACATGTCTATTTTTCTCACTGTGAATATTCTCCACTGGTGTCAGTGGTGCGGATTGAGGCTCCTTAATCACTGGCCCAGAGGAAGGATGTCAAATACATATTTAAATTAGGGCAGTATTTAAAAACTGTCCCTGACTTTTGTGCAATTATATTTACTTGCTGTCTAGCAGATCTCATGAGTGCCTTACTGGCTTTCAAAGACAGTAAAACACTTTTTTTTCTTTTTTACTGTAACTAGTAGTGCATGGCATAAATAAAGCTCCATGCACTCCAAAGAGTTATGATTGGGTCTCTTTGATCATAACCACTTATTATGTGTTTTCAACATGGCTGCTCTTGAGGTCAATCTCTCAGCAGTCATGTGTCAAACAACTAATAAAATATTTCCAATATGAGATCCAATCATAACCCTCTATACTGTGAATGTAACAAAAAAGATAAAAGACCAGGAACTGTCTTTTGAGCTATAACTGCTGACAGACTTAATAGCCTTCATATCACTAAGCAACAACAGGTTTGAGCCAAGATCCAAGTAGAAGAGACACACGTGCATCTGTACTGTCCATCTTTACTGCTGCTATGACAATTAATAAAACTTTTTTTCTCCAGGCCAGCAACAGAGATGAAGACATGTGATGAACACTGGGGGCTATGTAAAAGCCAATGTGTGCTATGCTATTCTATGATAGCCATGCTATCTTGACTTGTCAGAGTTGTGTAGTCATCTGGAAAAGTTCTCTACTTGAAGATTATTAACTACTTTATCAAACTTAAAATAATTAAGGATATAATTTCTGTAGTAAGCTCTAGCCAATGGAACTTAGGCATTTAGAACTTAGTGTTTTCTATATGCCCCCCATCTACTTTTATTGCCTTTTGCTTTATTTCAGTGAGTGTGTGTGTGTGTGTGTGTGTGTGTGTGTGTGTGCGCGCGCGTATGTGTGCACCAACCTACATATATTTTAATCTATACTCGCACTCTTTTCTTTATTATTATTTAAGAAAAGGTCACGTATTAACCTGTAAGCATTTATTTAGTTAATTATAGTTATACACTGTTATTTATCTTAGAATAAGGTAAGCAATATTTAAACTGTTGGCACATCTCCCATTACACTGCTTAGGCCCACTACCAGCAAAAGACAATGGGCATGATTTTGTATTTGTTTAAATGAAGAACAGACAGATAATTGGGGGACTTAAACTTACAGTGGTGTTAGTACTACTATGCTCTTTCTTCATGTTATTTCCCCTTTTGTTGGCAATGGTGTGATTCAAACCCCTTTGTGATGTCATTGTTGGTGGCATTCTCTGGAGGTAACATGGTGACATCATCCCCATCACTGTGGTAGCAGTGGTACTGTCATGCTGTCAAAGAAACTTCATCCAAACTCAAATTAAAGTTAGTATTATTGTCTTTAGTGGCATGTTTCAGCACTGGTATACCCAGCAAACAGTTACAGCATTTAGTTTTGTATATTTTAATGACTGACAGATACACTAGATTATCCATCCAGCAGAGCATTCCAAATGGCTGACTAGAACCACAGTTCCAAATGTATGCAGTGGGTTTGCCAGTGAACCTTTGTTGCTCCGAAAGCATTCAGATGGTGACAACTTTAGCACTGTAGCTAGTCTGAGGGAATCTGTAGGCATTGTGTTCTAGTTTAAACCATTGATGCAATAGTTTTGTGAAAAGGAGAACTGTATATGCATTTTTCCAAAATGAAATCAAATCAGGGCAAATATAAAGCACTGCAAGATGTTATAAGTAGTCTGTATCTCCGAAAGAGCTTCCTCTTTTCTAAATGCTGCTTTACTTTTATTGTTAGTGGGCTTGTATCACATGCACTGTCCATTGGGAAAAGCAGCTAACAGGTGTCTCCCTTCTCGACAGATAACAACCTTGAACTCACCTAAGTACTGTCTTCAAATGCATGCTGTATATTGATTGACATACCCTCACATGTTTAAATATGTTGTTGCTAGTTATTGAAGTCTACTTTGGTGCATGGTATGTGATTTCCACCACAGCTGACTGCAGTGCTGGATTGTAATAGGGGTGATTTGGGTGGCTGCCTGGGTCCCACAGCAACATGGGAGCCCATGGCCATCCATTCACATAACTTTAATAAAAGTTTCCTTATGTTCGGCACATAAGCTAAGTCACTTTATTTACCTTACATGCTGAACATAATAAGCAGTTGACTGCTTTTCAAAAATGAAATCTTTCTCTCTTGCTTTTTTTTAAACTAAGAAAACTTAAAATGACAGGTACTATGCATATTTACCTTTATATTCTCACTGTGCTTGTCATTTGCACATACACTGCACAGGCTGGGGAAGTTCTTTAGCTTGGAGACTTATTATTTATTCTTTTAAGTAAAATAAATGCTTTTTTACTTTAAAGACCATATGAATAAACTTCCACAACGGCACAACCCTGTCTAAAGTGCTGCACCTTTCTGTTCTTTTCATCCCATGATTCGTTAGGAAAGCAGTGAAGCCCACATGTGAATTAAAAAGTGCATCTCACTAGCTGCAGCTGCAGGAGATAGTGGAGTGAAGGAAAGCACTGTTTTTAATATCATAGATGCCATAATTGGTTTATCATGTTTGTTCATAGGTTCAGAGGTTGGTACTAGGCTATCGCTCCTATTGTCTGTACAAGCCCAGCCATAACAATTCCCTGCCTATTTCTTCCCACAGTATTTACTTCCCTGGACCCCTGTCTAGCAGAGTGACTGACATGATCCCTGGGGTAAATTTCCTGTCTCCTATCCAGTCGTCAAGGTTCCTTTTGAAGAGGGCCAAGGAGGTGCTCTGCTTGACATGTATGGGCAGTCTATTCCAGAGTATGGGGAGTCTCTGGGTCAGGAACCTATCCCTCCAGCATGTTTTGTTCATTGTGATGACAAAGTTTAGATCCATGGAGCATGTGGCTCTGATGGATTGGGATGTCTTTAATTGTAGCATGTCCAACAGCTCTGGGTTTGACATGGCCTTGTATGTTAAGCAGAGATCACCTCTGAGTTGACGATATGCGACAGAGTATAGCTGGAGTTTTTTTAGTCGGTCAACATAGGGCATCTGCTTTAGGCCTGTGATTCTTTTAGTGAAGTGTTTCTGTGGCCTTTCCAGTTGTTGCAGATGTCTTGTGAGGTACATACCAAATGGGGCGTTGTACTCTATGATGAGTCTAATGAGGGATGAGTACAGTGGGACAATGACCTCCTTTTTCTGGATAAAAAGCCCTTAGTGATGAGGTGTGCCACATAGAAGGATTTCCTGACTGTGATGAGGTGTGCCACATAGAAGAATTTCCTGGCTGTTGTGGCGATGTGGTTATCAAAGGTGAGACCACTGTCCACCTGTGTTCCTAAGTCTCTTATCACACTTTCTGTGTTTTGTGCACTGCCACCTATGTGGTAATTCGTGGGTACATGGTTTTTTCCAAAGGGGATAACTATACACTTCTTGGCATTGAGCTTGAGCCCATGGCTCTGGCACCAAGCATCTGTTTCTGTAAGGCCCTTTTGTAGAATATCCACATCATTTGGGGATTTAGTAATAGCTCCAAAACTGAAAGCAAAATCAAACCAAGAATGAAAATCACGTGGCACCACAGGACCCGTAAGCACATAAACAAAGGCTTTCAAAATAAGCAGATGAAGAAATCAAACAGCTGCTAGGTCTCCAAAAAGATCCTTTAATGTAACCAGGCAAAGTAAAAATCCACAATATCTTCCAAGTGCTTTCACTCGACCACATGCGAGCTTTCTCAAGGCAAACAACCTTGCTGGAAGTTCATTCACATTAAATACTTCCAGAGTCATCACATGACTTCCTGTGAACCTTTCCCAACAGGAAAATCACCATATAAGGAAATTCTAAAATACATTTTTATTATCATTAAAAATAATTCATTTTCTAAAAATAATTCATTTTCTAAAAATGTCTTGGCGACTGAATAGCATATTGAACTTAAAATTGAATCAAACTATTAAAATGTGTCGTAAAACAATTCTGTAAAATATGTTTGTAAAATATTTTTATAGTTTTATAATACAAATAAGTGCAGTAACCCCTTTTAACCATCGGGGTGAAATCAAAACTCCAATTTAAAGCCTAGAGTTACTAACTGGCATTGTAAAACATTTCTTATCTGAGTTGCCAGTGTATAGCATTCCATATATCATATTATGAAATCTTATGGATTCAAAATGAGGCATGAGGCATTTTATGAGGCAGCTTAATTTTAACTTATTGTTTAAAGATGAACGAAACTTTGAAAAGACTCTTACAAGAAAAAGTACCTTCAACCCGCCTGTCCACCCCACCATTGAAATCTTTAAGGAGTTGGTTGAGACTGATATTAAGAAACTTAAGGAGAAAGATTATTTTAAAACAACTGATAATATTACTGAGGATGAGTTGACTTTAATCAAAAAGCTCAAAATGGAGGGGTGTAGGGTTATGAAACCGGACAAGGGGGGAGGTGCTCTCTTGATGTATACCTGGGACTATGAGGCTGCCTTGCACACTGTGTTACAGGATACTGAACAATATGAACTTGTCTCAAGAAATGAGATCAATATAGCTCAAGCTAAAATAAATTATTCACTATATGACCATTTAATGCAAAATGCCATTAATGAAAAGTTATATAACTATTTATTAGTAAAAAAACCCAAGGTTGCCCAGATTTTTGGAATCCCAATGACACATAAGAATTTGAACCCCCTGAAATTTAGACCTATAGTTTCAGGGGGTGGAAGCGTCACAGAACCCTTAGCCAGATTTATTGACTTCTCCTTAAAACAACATGTAGAGAAAATTAAATACATATGTAAGGATTCATGGGACTACCTCAAAGGAGTGGATCAGAGTTTATTTTTACCTGAGATGTTTATGGTCACTGTTGATGTGGTCGACTTATTTCCTAGTATTCCACACAACACAGGCCTGGAGTGGTTAGGAACTTACTTATCTAATGAAGTCCAACTTGGGACCAAGTTCACTAATTTAATTCTGGAATTGATGGAATTAGTTTTAGAAAATAACTTAATTCATTTTAAGGGGGAATTTTATCGTCAGAAAAAAGGTGTGGCAATGGGTGCCTCTTGTGCCTCCATGTACGCAAATTTGGTATTATACCAATGGGAAAAGAAATATATTTTTACCAGTACATGGTATCAGGACATCTTATACTATAAAAGATTTCTGGACGATATCTCCTTTATGTGGATGGGAAATGAACGAAGTTTAATGGAATTCATAGATTACATCAATAGGACGACCACATTTTTTAGTTTTACTTATAATATCAGCAAACACCAACTCGATTATTTAGACATTTCACTAGTGAAGGATTATTCAAATAGTTGTTTTCAGTCTAAGATTTACAGGAAAAGCACTTTTTCTAATGCATTCCTGAATTACCATAGTGGACATCCCTTCTATCAAAAGAAGGCGATAGTGAAGGGTCAACTAATTAGGGCTTCACGAATGTCCAGCACGGACGAACTTTTCAATGAGGAAGTTTCTATTTTAAAGGGATTCTTTATGGACAAACAATATCCGGAAGCCCTGGTAGAAGCACTAGTTGTAGAAATTTCGGAGAAGAGGGCAAATAAATATCCTCCTTTATTGGGGGTGGGGGTTAATGAGATATCCCCAAACCCTTCAAAACATACTTTACAAGGAAAAAATAGTTTTATACACACTTTCTCCAACAACTCAGATCAAATCGAGAAGATTATCAAGAAATATTGGCCCATTCTCAGACTTCAGGAAGATCTCAAGAATTCTATGCCCAGTTATCCCTCTTTTGTTAGGAAAAGGGGCAGGAATTTGAAAGAACTTTTAGATATTAGGTTAGAGGATCCACAGAATCACAATAGAAAGAAATTAGGCACTTATCCCTGTGGGATGTGCAAGCAATGTCATGCTATGCTAAATTCGGGGTCCTACTACCTTCCCTCCAGAAGATTTAAGTCCCTTCCAACAAACATTTTAACTGTGGATCCAAGGGTGTGGTCTATCTTGGTTGCTGTGTTACATGCCATGCTTTTTACATTGGGAAAACTGAAAGGGTGTTTAGGAGAAGGGTTTACGAACACTTCAATGACATCAATGTAAGGAAGGAAAGTAATGCCTTTTATAAACATTCCTTGACGTGTAAGGACATGGACATAAAGTTTATGGTGTTGGAACAGGTACAACCGGATATAAGAGGGGGGAGTTGGGAGTCAAAATTAGAATACCGTGAGCTATTTTGGCAGCTCCGGTTAGACGCTACTAGATACCCAGGTCTGAATGACACCCTTAACATCACTAGTGTTTTGAAATTGAGGCAAGCTCGTCCATAACACAGTTTAGCACAACATGACATCTATTGTTTTATTCACTTTTGAATCCATAAGATTTCATAATATGATATATGGAATGCTATACATTGGCAACTCAGATAAGAAATGTTTTACAATGCCAGTTAGTAACTCTGGGCTTTAAATTGGAGTTTTGATTTCACCCCCGATGGTTAAAAGGGGTTACTGCACTTATTTGTATTATAAAACTATAAAAATATTTTACAAAAATATTTTACAGAATTGTTTTATGACACATTTTAATAGTTTGATTCAATTTTAAGTTCAATATGCTATTCAGTCGCCAAGACATTTTTAGAAAATTAATTATTTTTAGAAAATGAATTATTTTTAATGATAATAAGAATGTATTTTAGAATTTCCTTATATGGTGATTTTCCTGTTGGGAAAGGTTCACAGGAAGTCATGTGATGACTCTGGAAGTATTTAATGTGAATGAACTTCCAGCAAGGTTGTTTGCCTTGAGAAAGCTCGCATGTGGTCGAGTGAAAGCGCTTGGAAGATATTGTGGATTTTTACTTTGCCTGGTTACATTAAAGGATCTTTTTGGAGACCTAGCAGCTGTTTGATTTCTTCATCTGCTTATTTTGAAAGCCTTTGTTTACGTGCTTCCGGGTCCTGTGGTGCCACGTGATTTTCATTCTTGATTTAGTAATAGCTCCCAGTTTGCAGTCATCTGCGAACTTTGTTAGCCAGAGTCCCTTAGTGTTGGCCTGTACTTCAGAGAAGTAGATGCCAAACAAGAGCGGTCCCAGGACTGAACCCTGAGGTACTTCACTTGTCACTTGTCTGGAGCTGGATTTGGAGTCGGCTACTTTTACAGTGTGGGTTCTGTCAGTAAGCCAGTTGGCAACCCATCGAGTGATGTAGGAATTAATGCCCAGCTTAGTAAGTTTATCTATGATTCCAGAGTGTGTTTGCAACATTATGCTGAAAATGAATCATACCAATGAGGATGAAGGTGTTGTATCTGTATATAGAAAACCTAGTATTTTTACTCCTGTTTTGCATCCTCTGTTGGAAGCATTTCATAAATTATGAGTTAATGACTTATATAAGTTATTTAATGATGGAGAAAACAGTAGGAGATATATTGTTACAGCATTAGAAAAACAAGCTTTGAAAGAATTGCAATCAGATAACAACATCACTATTAAACCGGAAGATAAGGGGGGACCTATAGTGATCATGGATACTTCCTATTATAATAATACCATGGAACAGATGTTATCAAATTGGGCTACCTATCGAATTATCACCATAAATAATATTAACAAAATGAAAGTTGAAATAGATAGATTGTCATTTGATAGAGTTACTACTATAGATTTAAATAGCTATTTGAAAGTACACTATCCATTGATACTGGTCATTCAGCGTATCCCCAAAACTCATAAGAATCCTGAAAAAACACCATTTAGACATATAGTGACAGGTGCTGGTAGGTTAACAGAACCCTTTTCTATTTTTATAGAGAAACATCTACGACCTGTGGTGAATGAGAATCTCTACATTCTAGGAGATACTCGGCACTTTTTGCAAGATTTGTATAGATTTACATCCCACAGGATATGCATTTAGTAATGATGGAAGTACAGTTCTTGTTCGCAGTTATACCAAATGATGTAGGTATATGAGTCATTAGGCGCTATTTAAAAACAGATAGCTGTTATGATAAGAAATTAACAGAGCTGATTTGTGATTTTATGCATATTGTACTTTCCAGCAAGGTCTTAGTATTTAACAGTAAATAGTATCTGCAACTAGATGGCATAGCTATGAACACTTTATGTCCCAACAGCTATGCCAATCTGGTGATGACAGTATGGGAAAATCAAAACATTAGTACAGATAGTGCATTTAAGTTGAATATTCCCTTTTATCATCATTTTGTTGACAATATTTTTATGTTGTGGAAGGGTTATAATTTAACATTGAATGAATTTGTGTGTTATATAAACACCATTACAGAGTTTTTAAAGTTTGATGTTAAAAGCTCAGACCCCTCCTGTCTGCATATACTTCTCAGAGGTACAGGCAAGCACAGGAGGACTATGGCTGACCAAGTTCGCAGACAACTGCAAACTAGGGGCTACAACTGACTCTCTGGCTGACACAGATATCATCCAAAAGGGTCTCACTGAGACGGATACCTGGTGTTAAAACCATGGCCTCAAACTAAATGCCAACAAGTGCATGGTCATCCCCTTTGGAAAAAACAAAGTACTCACAAACTACCACATAGGTGGTAGTCCCCTAAATACGGAAGATGTAATAAGGGATCTGGGGAACCAAGTAGACAGTAATCTCTCCTTTGATAATCACATTGCCAAAGTGGTTAGAAAATCCTTCTGTGTGGCCCACCTAATCACAAAAAGGTTTGCATCCAGATCAAAAGAGGTCATTGTGCCCTTCTACTCATCACTCATCAGACCCATCATAGAGTACAACACCCCATTTGGGATGTATCTTACAAGACACCTGCAACAGCTGGAAAGACCACAGAAGTAACTCACTAAGAGGATCACTGGCCTTAGAGAGATGCCCTATGCAGCTCGACTGAAGAAACTTCAGCTGTACTCGGTTGTATATATACTCAGAGGTGATCTCTGCCTGACATACAAGGCCATGTCCAACCCAGAATTGATGGACATGCTCCACCTAAAGAAAACTATATCCCCTCGAGCTACATGCTCTAGGGATCTGAACCTCACCACAACAATAAATAGGACGTGCTGGAGGGATAGATTCCAGAGACTTCCCATGCTTTGGAACAAAATTCCAATCTACATCAGACAGAGCTCCTTGCTAACACTCTTCAAGAGAAACCTTGATGAGTGGATGGGAAACAAAGTTTACCCTGGGGATCACTTCAATGGCTCTGCTGGACAGAGGCACAGGGAACTAATCTAAGGGGGTGGTGAAAGCCAACACATTCTGGCTAGGCTTAGTCTAGTACCTACCTATGAACCTATGAACCTATAAGCAAATTGAGTTTTTGGATGTTAGGGTCAAAAAAGTGCCAGGAGGCCAAATTATTAAAGAGACATACTGTAAACCCTGTTATCATAACACACTACTGCATAGGAAAAGTATGCATCCTCCACATATTTTTCCAGATGTGGTGAAGGGTCAAGCCATCAGGGCTTCAAGACTGAATGTGGATGATGCGAGGTTATTTGAAGAACTGGAAGCACTAGGTGTGAAGTTCTAGGCTAGAGGCTATGACCCACAAGAAGTAAAGTCTATTTTTTACCAGGTTGTTCCTCTGAGACAATCACATGGGAGACCTTATTATTCAGAAATGAGTAATGGCAGGGAACTTTGTAAGAACACAAATAGTGATTCCCGTCAGGTGAGACTCCATGTTTTATGGGAGTAACATTAAACCCATTACCAACATTATTCATAAACACTAGGATGTTTTAACCACTGATAATAAAGTCAAGCAAATAGTAGGTGAACAACCTACCTTTAGGTAGAAGAATAAAAAAAAATATGTTAAAAGAAAAGAAGATGACAGTTTGTATTTTACAGTGGGAAATGAATGTACTAAGCCCTGTGGAGGGTGTAACTATTGTAAATATATAGATAGTAGTGGCCAATTTTTACACCCAGTTGCTGGAAGGACATGTATATCTAATGTGGGTGCTACCTGCAATACGGAACATATTATTTACTTAGCGCACTGTGTTGCATGTAGATCATTCTAAGTTGGGAAAACAGATAGACAACTTAGGGATAGAACCAGGGAACATCAGTACAATATTTGGATAACTAATAATATGAATGCATTGGTGAAACATATTACCACCACAAATGAACATCATTTTAAATTCATGATGATGGAAGTTATTAATGTTGGACAGAGAATGGGGACATTAGAAATAAGACTGAATACTACTTCCGCGGTGGTGCAGCGGTAGCGTTGTTGCCACACAGCAAGAGGTTCTCCCGTTCGATTCTCGGTTGGAGTGCAGTGAGTGCTTTCTGTGTTGAGTCTGCATGTCCTCCCCGCGGTAAGGTTGGCATTCAAAAGACATGCGTAAATGGGCATGCCTTCGTTGAAGGTTGAACGTTGAGCTGGCACCTCGGCGTTCGTGAAAATCTACTGCCAATCATTAGCGTACCGGAGTTCCGCTGTGGCGACCCCTAACTGGGTAAAGCCGAAAGACAACAACAACAATAACAACTATGAGATGAATTGGATTATTAGGTTGAATGCAGATGGCCCCAAAGGTTTGAATGCATCTGTACCAGTTAAGCCAGTGCTGAAAAGTAGGTGCCTATATAGATAGATTTTATACTGTGTGTTTTATTTACAGGTATATATTTATAGTTGGTATTATCACTTCCTAGTAGTAGATTGTGCCCTTGTACATTGATGAGCAGAAGCACTTATAGCCCCATTGCCATTATTTATTTGTTTGTTTGTTTGTTTGTTTATTTATTTATTTATTATGTCTATTTAATACTAGAATATATTGTTAGTCTTATTATAGTTAGGATGCTTTAGTTCCCTATTAGAAGACCGAAGACACATTCCTTTGAATGTGTCTTGGTCGAACTCAAAAGCCTGAAACGGCAAAATATCGAAGTAGCTTTTAAGTGAATTCTTTCCCTGGGAAAGAATTTGCTTGGCCACTTTGTTACTTTGACGTTTTCGGCACTATAGTGCGGTCTCGGAGTTGGTATATTTAAGTAGGGGGATGTGGGAGGTGCAGCCCCCCACATCTGGGGGACTTGATGTAATGTTTAAAGTGTTTTTTTTTTTTTTTTGTTGCAACAGTGATTCTGACAGTTCGAAATTGTAAGCTTTCATTTACATAGGGTCAATTAATCACTGTTTGCTTTTTAAGCCCTTGTACATTGATGAGCTGAGTCCTTAGCCAGGAGTTCCAAGCCAAATCCTCCACCATACATTCAATGAAATCAGTGCTCTCAGTGTCCCTGTTCAAAGTAGCTGTCACACACACTCTCTTTAAGATTTGATTTTCACACACACACACACACACACACACACACACACACACACACACACACACACACACACACACACACACACACACACACACACCTAGGACAGGCTGGCACAGCTTACCCATTCTGCTACCTCTACCCAGACTATAAGGTAGACTTTCTGCAACCAGAACACATGAAGCCAACTACTTTAGGGCTCTTACTAGGGTACCCAATTACACATATTAAAATTAATACTTATACAAATGGTAGCGTTTAACCAAGCAGCAAGATTTTCAGGAAAGTACAGTTGTGTACACTTACCATAACTGTAGATGTTCAAGTGTATTCACTGTTGCAGTCATACTTGGGTTATCTGCCTGCAGGTAGCCCTCATTCGGCCCGAATACCAGAGACTTAGTATTTCTGCATCGGTTGCTGTCGCTCCAGGACTGACGTCAGGTCGTCAGGAGTATAAAAACAGGCAGCCAACCCCATTACATCAGTTTTTCTTGCCCCAAATGTCAGGAGCCCCCAAATAGGGAGCTAAGTTATGGTGGAAAAAACACCACCAGTAAAAAGTAAATACCAATAGCCCTGTAAGGGGTGAGTAATACATTTAGAGAAGTAGAGAGAGATGAGGGCTGGAGGATGGGAAACCAGGACTGCAACAATGAATACACTCAAACATCTACATTTATGGTAAGTGTACCCAACTCTACTATGTTCTTCGTTTTTCACTGTTGCAGTCATCATACTTGGGTTGATTCCCAAAGTTGAAGAATGGGTGGCGACAGTCAAGAAGAGATGGGGCTGGCTAGTATGCCTTGCAGGACTGCTGTAGCAAAATCTGCCCTGGATTTGGAAAAGATAGGCAGGTGGTAATGCTTGGTGAAGGTATGCAGAACTCCAGGTAGCAGCTTCCAGATTGTGCCTGGTAGGGACTCCCCTGAGGAATACTATAGAAGTAGAGGTTGCCCTGGTGGAATGTGTTCTGACCCTCTGAGGGGTTGGTTTCCCATGGTGTTTGTAACAGAAATGGATACAGTGTGCTATCCATTTGAAAATAGTTTGTTTGGATATGGCCTTGCTCTCTGCCCCAGGTGCAAAGCTGAATAGTAGCTGGTCAGATTTTCTGAAGGGCTTAGTCCTGTCAAGGTATAATCTGAGCTGTCTGTGCACGTCTAAAGAGTGCAGTATCCTTTCTCCTTTATTTTGAGGATTGGGAAAGAAGGTTGGTAAATGGCTAGATTGGTTGAGAGCTACACTGGACATCACTTTAGGCATAAAAGTAGGGTTAGTTCTGAGGGAGATCCTGTCAGCATGAAAAATAATGAAGGGTTCCACAGCCATACGCGCTTGTAGCTCAGACACTCTTCTAGATGAAGTGATGGCCAGTAGCAAGGCTGTTTTGCAAGAGAGGAATTTTAACTCTGCTGATGCTGCAGGTTCAAAGGGGGGGAGCGTGAGCTTTTCCAGTACAAAGTTAAGGTTCCAAGCCGGGATGGGTGCTCTCCTAGGTGGCCTTAAATTGTTGGCCCCTCTCAGGAACTGTTTGATGAGAGGGTGAGAGAAGAGAGGTGGCTCAGTGGTGTAATTAACCGAGATGGCAGAGGCATGAATCTTAATGGAAGAGAAGGAAAGGCCTCTGTGGAGTAGATCTGCTAGGTAATCCAGGATTAGAGGTAAGGAGGGCAGATCAGTGTCTGCTCCTTTAGACTGAATCCAGGAACAAAACCTTTTCCACTTATCAGCATAGAGTTTCCTTGTACTGGGTCTTCTGTCTTCCAGAATGACGTCCAGTATCTGCTTGCTTAGGCTGGTAACTTGGAGAGAATTCAAGGAATAATCCAGGCTGCAAGGTTCAGGGTTTGCAGTTGCAGATGCAGGATCTGTCCCTTCTGCTGAGTGAGGAGGGTTGGGATCTGAGGTAGATGCCATGGTGGCACTGGTGACAGGCTGTGCAGTAGTGGGTACCAGTGCTGGCATGGCCAGTCTGGAGCAATCAGGATTGCCCTTGGTCTGTCCTGTCTTATCTTGAGTAATATTCTTGAAAAAAGAGGCAGACAGGGAAAGGCATAAATTGAGAGGTTTACCCACTGGAAGGATAGGGCATCCACTTTCCATGCTCTGCTGTGTGGTGTCCTGGTGCAGAATTTGCTGATCTGGTGACTGTAGGGGGAGGCAAAAAGGACTACCTCTGGTATCCCCCATTTCTGGGTTAACAGGCTGAAAGTGCTGGGATTTAATTGCCACTCATGTGAATCTAGGAGATTTCTGCTTAAGTCATCTGCCAGAGAGTTTTGTTTGCCTGGCAGGAATTGAGCTTGCAGATGGATCTGCATGTCCAATGCCATGTTCCACAGTGTCATGGCTAGCCTGCAGAGTGGGTAAGAGGGGCTTCCCCCAGCATGTTGATGTACCACATAACTATGGTGTTGTCTGTTTTTATTAGCAGGGGTCCAGGTGAGAGAAGGGATCTGAAAGCTGTCAGAGCATGCTGAACAGCTGGCATCTCTTTTTGGTTGATGTGCAGATGAATTTGACTTGAGCTCCAGTGGCCCTGAATGCACTTGTCTCCCAGATGTGCCCCCCAGGCATAGTCTGATGCATCTGTGGTTAGGGTCTGGGTGGCATGGGGTTGTGTAAAGGGAAGCCCCTTATTGTGGTTGCATGCTGCTGCCCACAAAATAAACTCTATCCTTAGACAAGGTATGATAGGAATCACTGTTTCCAGGTCCTGAGAATGTTGGCACCAAAGACTTTTTAAGTACCATTGAAGTTTCCTCATATGCAGCCTGGCATATGGAATTGGTAGAATGCAAGAGACCATGAACCCAAGTGCCTGCAGGATTTTCCTTGTGGATAGCTGGGTTCTGGTGGCCATTTGAGTGTGAAGTAGCCTGTTAGATAGGCTTGTTTTTCTGGAGTAAGAAATGCCATCTGGGAGGCTGTGTCCAAGCTTGCTCCCAGTAATGCAATCTTTTGACTGGGTACTAGTTTTGATTTTTTTTTGTTGATAGTGTACCCCAGGGAGGTTAGAAGGTTCTTTACAAATGTCAGGTGCTGCATCAGCTTTTCCTGACTGTCTGCCTGAATCAGGCAATTGTCCAAGTAAGGGTATATTTGAATGTTTCTTTGTCTGCAATAGGCAATGGCTGGAGCCAAGCATTTTCTGAAAACTCTGGGAGCAGTGGATAAGCCAAAAAGAAGTGCAGAGAACTGATAATGCATAGATCCTGCCCTGAAACGTAGATATTTCCTGCATGATTCCCTGATAGGGATGTGCAGATAGGCTTCTTTTAGTTATAGGGTGACTAGCCAGGCCTCTTTGGACAGCATAGGAAGAAGCTGCTGAAGGATAAGCATTTTAAATTTTGGTACCACCAGGAAGGTGCTTAGAATGGAAAGATCTAGGATTGGGCGCCAAGTGCCCTCTTTTCTGGGTACCAGGAAAAGTCTGGAATAAAACCCTTGACCTATCTGTTCTGCAGGAACAGGCTGAATTGCCCTTATGGAGAGCAGGAATTGAACTTCGTTTTGTGCCTCTGCCCACTGGTTTGGAGGAAGGTCTGGGAACCCTTTCAGGGTTGGCAGTGTGTGGAAGTAAAATTTGTACCCCTGGGATACAATGTTGAGGACCCATTGGTCTTTGGTGATGGAGGTCCAGTTTTTTGCATGGTGGGCAAGTTTTCCTCCTTGGGGCATGAGCAATTGAGCAGAGGTGAGGAGTGGGGTTGACAAGTCATTGTGAATTCTTTCTGTAAGGGGGTGGTTTAGTACTCCCTGTTTTATAAGTGGAGGTACTCCATTGCTTAGACCTTTGCATACCCTGAAACTGTAATCTGGGGGTCTGTTTCCCCTGGGTCTAGTTTGAGATGGCCTTGAGGGGATAGGAAAGGACCAATGTTTCGAGGGGCAATGCCTACTGAATCTAGGAGGCCATACCTGCAAAAATATTTTTGACTGTCTGCATAGACTTAGCTTTTTCTTCCATCTTTTAGAACCTCTTCTGATTTGGTGCCAAACAAACTGTCTTTATTCAAAGGAGCATCTAATAGTTTTGATTTGACATGGTCTGGCAAAGTCTGTTCCTTAAGCCAAGCATGTCTTCTCTGTACAGAACCAGTGACTGCTACCCTGCAAGATGCTTCTAGGGCGTCAAACCCACATTGCAAGGTATGCTTGCTGACTTGGCTTGCAGAATGCATAAGCTTCTGTAATTCTTTATTTTCTGAACAGTCTGTAAAGATAGATAACATTTTCTTAATAAGTTCCATAATATGTTGCTGGTATTTCAGCATGTGAAATTGGCAATTCAATGCCCTAATAGCTAGAGTTGCGGAGGTGTATACTTTTTTACCCCATCTGTCTAAAGTTCGGAAATCCCTGCCTGAAGGGGTGGGATTCTTAGCTGTAGTTGCCTTTATACCTTTAGGCCCTTGGGAAACGACCTCTGGGTCAGCAGTAGGATTTTTGAAAAGAAATTTGTGAGAGTCAGGAACTCTGTAGTACCTATTTAGTTTCCTTGGAGCAGGGGGTAAAGTATCAGGAGTCAGACTGGATTCCATTAAGACATCATCCACAACATCCAGAACAGGAGGGATAGCTAAGGGTTTATGCTGTGGCAAATCTAAAAATTCTCTGAATCTCTTTTTGGACTGAGGATAATCTTAGCATCCCCAGTAGAAATGCTCTCTTAAAGTATGAAGGGTTTCACTAAAAGAAAAATCCTCTGGATGGGAAGCAGAGGGAATGGATTCCTCTGCATCTGAATCCTCATAAGCAGATAAAGGCATGCCTTCATATTCAGAAACGTCAGAGTCGTCGGACATGTGGTCAGTTAAAGCTGCTGGGGACAAGCCCCTTTTTCTCTTAGCAGGGGAAGGCTGGCTTCCCCTAATCAGCATGATCAGGTCTTTTGCCATTTTAAGCAGTTGAGATTGTGGCAAGGAAGCAGGTGCTTGAGAGTGGGTCGTTGTTTTTTTAGGTGTAGCTCATACTCTTGGCCTTAGAAACTTGGTAGTTTTAGACAAAACTAAAGACGTGAAAGAAGTTGTCGGTTTGTGTCAAGTATCAGTAATGCGAAGAACTTCCTCAGAAGCCGGTGCCTGCTCAGCGGCTCCGTACCCATCCAAGGTAAAGACGTCCACAGGTTCCATAGTCAAAGAAGAGACTCGTGGCATACCAGACTCCAAACGGGTCTCGGTAGTGGCTTGTGAATCCATCAAAGCAGCCATTAGGGGCTGCAAAAGCACTTCACTGAGTACCGGCAAACTGACGACTAGCTTAACAGAAGCGTTGTCGGTAGTTTTGGACCTGTGTGGTCTGTCTCTGTCTTTATCCTTACATTTTTTTGGAAGACTGGTAGTCGGATGGCTTACTGAAGCCATTTTGGAATAGGGAGATCGAGAGCGAAAGTATTTAGTGACAATAAGGGCCCGACGATGAATAGTTTGGGTGTTGAACAAAGCACAAAACCGACAGCGAGGAACGTTGTGGTCTGGGCCTAAAACAGGTGACACAGTAAGAATGGAAATCTCAGTGTGGTATTTGCTTTCCACAGGTGAGACAATTGTTAACTATTTCTGACATCGGTTAGAGCAAGAAAAAAGGATCCCCAACAGGGTACTTAGCTTTAGAAGACTTCAGGATGATTCAATTCGGAAACGAAAACTCAGGTAGCGGCCTACCGGACTCGTGCGAACTGCTTCTGCTTCGGGCTCCTCAGCAAGAAACACTGATGTAATGGCATCGGCTGCCTGTTTTTATTTTTTTTATTTATATATTATTACTGGATTATTTTGTTGTATTAAAGTGAAGTTTGGTTTAATCACCAAGTTTTATTTTATATTTTTTTCTGAGTTATTCATTTAACGTTAGTGGTTTTTGTTAAATAGAAAATATGTTTGTTCTCAGCTTCGGTGCACCTTTATAAAATAATTATTATCATCTTGGAAATATAGCCCCAAATTCTGACATAGTGCAGAGACATTTCCTAATATATAGAAAAATCTTAATATGTTGTGCTGTAAGAACTAACCTGAATGTTTGATCTACAAACCCTGTATAGCTACAGCTTGGGCTCTTTTACTTATGAACTTAATGCCTACCAGTAATATATGACCGTGTCCATGTATGTTTCATTTTCACAAGGTGCAAATTTTTATTAACTCCTGTGACTCCTTACTCCAAGGGTTAATTCTTGTAATTAGTGTTAGATTTACAGCTTATCTCTAACTTCGATACATACAAAGCAGCATGTTTGGTATGTGGAAGTGACTGCATCAGCTGGCTGCTTTCATATGTTATTTAGTGTGCGAAACATGTTTTATATAACTTTAAGTTTGCACTGTATTTTATTGTGCTTTAAAAATTATAATTGTTAAAAAAAGAAAAGCAAAAAAGGAAGCCTATACCAGAGAAATTATTTGAAAAAATCTTGAAGAACGATCAAGGAATATGCTTCAGTGGTGGGGGTATCACAGTCTGCCATCTCTCATTGACACAACTTGGTCCCAATGGAAGCAAGCTCAGCAGAATGGGTTCTGGCATCATATCCAACTTCTGTAGAAAGGAAACTGCCTACAATATGTGATTCCCCCTAATATGGTTTGCATATTTACTATATATACTATAGGACTCTCAAAACTGTTCTTCACATCCAAGTGTATATGCAAATGTTGAAGTCTGGTCCTCTTCTTTATAATGTCTGTTGAGAAATTATTATTCGATCTGACTTTGTAACCCTTGTGGATGCAGAGGTGGTTTGGACTGTAGCCTTTAAATTGCAATGATGATTTTAATTGTGCAAATCGCTTCAGATAACAGCTCAAGGATGGACATTCTGTGAAGGTGGCTTCAAAGCAGAGCTCAGTATGCTATAACTAAAGCACCGAATAATGTATCCAGAAAGCTGAAAGAGCTTGCATGAAAAAAACAATCATATTAACTCTGCCTTGGTTTTCTGCAACACTGAAAACTTTCAGGTTGCTCTAGCAGAAATGATTTCCAAGATACACCAGTGGATGAATTAATGAGATATTCTGATTAAGTGGAAAGTCCAGCTACTGGTAAATCTCTTGTAAATAGCAATACTTATCTTCAATGGAACAGTCAGTCTAGGAGATGCAACGTGTCTCATTCCACTATGCCATGCATAAGATTCATAGACAGGATCTCTGTCATTTTAGGAAGCAAAGTAATTGTTTCATTTAACTTGGCAATGTCATTTGTAATCACAGACATCTCTAATACTGTTATTGCCTCACTGGGTTATTTCTCGGAACATGCCATGGGAGAATTGTGCAGGCTTAGTCATGCTGCACATTTCATCCTCCTACATATGCAGTAACTTCAGGAATCCTTTAATTCTTGGACTTATCTGTAGAGAGGGAGTGATTTTTCATGAGAGCTCTTTTCCAGGTCATTAAAGTTAGCCAGTCGTAACAAATGTAGTCGTTTAATTCTATATGAAAGTAAGAAAATCATATTTAAAGCTAAGTCAAGCACGATCAAATCTTAACTGTTCTCAGGTCAGTAAGTGCAAACAAAATGCACCTTGCAGGTAAGTTGACAATTTAACAGTGTTTAAAACATTTTAAATAAATCCAATTTTGCAAATGATAAATCAAAATGCAAAATACTGCCAATGTCCAAATAAAAAATAAACAAGTAAATAGATGTATGAATCCTAATCCATTCAGAGTTGTATTTGTCAGGATTATGTGAGAAAAGCCATAATCAGCCCCCCACCCACCCATCCAAACGCACACATACTTTTTCACCTCACCTGTACTTAACACGCATTAAACTATTCAGTTAAGTTGTAAGTCAAGGACACCAAATGTTCATTTTGTTTCTGCAAAGAAACTGACCCTTTCAACCAGAGCAGTTTTCTGGAATGCTGTGGTAAATGTGGTTATTTCACAGACTGTAGATATTAGAACAACAATGGGGTCAGACAAACTTCTTAATGATTCTTAATAACTACCATGATGTAATTCTCAGACAGAACAAGACTGTACTAATGTCAGGCAGATAGCTATTTATTTACCCTTTTTTGACTAGGTTAATGTCTGTAGGCTAGTGGCTTCATTTCAGGGGAGACTCAAAGTGGCATTTCTACTATGCAGGGAAATGTAATCAGGATATCAAGGAACATCCCCACTCTTTTCAATGAGCATGATAGAAATTTTTTTACATCCTTCTGAGATGCTACCAACTCAAGCAAATGGCACCTCGGTTTATGCAGTACCACACACACACACACACACACACACACACACACACACACACACACACACACACACACACACACACACACACCCTGGCTGCACTATAGTATCAGCAATCCAGTTATCTGGACTGGGAATAGAACCGACAGCCTTCTGGTTTTCCAGCACCAAAGGCAAATGTGCTCCCTATTGTGCCACAGACCTGATACACTGTTGTTGTTGTTGTTGTTGTTGTTGTTGTTGTTGTTGTTATGTTAAATTTACTATGTCCAGTAGCATCCCATAAAGATGCCTTAGTGCTGTGTCAGAGGCAGAGCTGCACATTTCTCCAGCAAGTCTAGAGTCTGGAGAGAATGTGCATGTATAATAAACTCACACATTGGTAGAGTGCAATATGGAACCAGCATGCAACCAACATGCTTAATCCAATTGTTTAAGATGTATTTGGACAGTAAAGAAGATTTATTCTTACTTTAACCATGGTCGTAGGCTAGTGACAGCTATCAAGAAACTGACAAATAGAAGGTGACAGCTGTTCCTAATCAACAATACCACCCATGGCCCCCCTCCCCCACAGCTGAACAGCATTTACTTTTTGGATAGTAAATATTGAAGCAGCAGTAGCAACCTGTTTTCAGATTAGTCAAAGATGCACACTTTTAATGCTCTGTATTTCCTGACACTGGTCCTTATGAGGGTATACGATAAATGATGACACTTTTGATATAAAGCCCGTAGAATACAAGTTAAACACAACACACTCATGCTAATTTTTGTTTTAAAGGGTAACTCAAGCAATGTAATCCTGATTCATATAAATATTTACCACTGAAATTAAAAAAATGAATATAAAGTATTGTATTCAGTGTTGTTCTGAGAACAGGGATAATTAAATTCTTTTTTACAAAGGGTTAACCTGCCAATGAGATACTTTTTGACTGTAAGTCAGGCTCTCTTACTGTACTGTTCATCCCACTATCCAAAACAGAAAGAAGAAAAGCAGTCATCCAGCAATCTTATTCATTTTACAACTCTCATCCCCCACTAAAATCACAATTCCCTTTTGTTCATCTGCTATTCATTGCATCGCACAGCTGACGTTGTAACAAGAAGCAGTGTTCACAAAGGATGTATTTTCAGCAAAAAGTACTTAACCACTGAGATCGGTTTTCCTTCTGACTGTTCTCTCTCTACTGCAGGAATAACCATTACAAATAGTGGACTCATGCCAAACCACTGAGAAGCTCATAAAAAGCCAATGACCTACTTTCTTCTACCTGTTTTATTTACTATTCCTACCACTGGAAGTTAAACAACTTCATTAGACACAATACGGATAATGTGACTTCCTGTAGGATATCGATGGTGGGCAGGTACTTATCATTCTTAAGGGGAAATTATTGGCATATTTTCTAGTGTGAAATATGTTTTGCTCCTTTTTTTAATTTCATTGATATAAAAAGGGAAAGGTTAAAACGCAATCTTCCTTCACTTACTGACTTGGGGCAGCAGTGTATGTCAGAAAATAATACATTCTTAGGTCCAAACATGCAATTATAAATGAACATATAGAACTAAGTGTGAAAAAATGAATGTGTGAAGAAAGTCAAGGAAACCAGAAAGTTCCAGAATTTAACTGGGGCCCAACATGGTGACTTTATCTTGATATTTTTTATTTTTTTCTCACTACAAAGTCTGTGCCTTTCAATTTTCTACGTTATGCTCACCTTTTCTATACTGTACTGTGGTGCTGCGGTAGCGTTGTCACCTCACAGTAAAATGCTGTCCGGTTCGATTCTCAGCTAGAGTGTCTTCTGCGTGGAGACATGCGTGAATGGGCATACCTTTGTTGAAGGTTGTGCATCAGGGCTGGTAACTCTGCACATAAAAATCAACTACCAATCATTAGTGGACCGGAGTTCCCCTGTGGCGACCCCTAACCGGGAAAAGCCGAAAGACACAACAACTCCCAGTGGAAACAATAAAATCTGCTTTTGATTAGTTAGGTTTTGGGGTACTAAGCACTGTTAAAATAGTCCAAGTGCAATATCATACCAGACATTCTTTTTATAACACCCCATTTTGTTCTTCCAAAGTTCCACATCCATAGAATTCCTGATGGCATATCCAGAATATGTGAAGTGAAGCACACATATGTGTGTCATCTAGTCCCTGTGAGAATGGCAATACTTCTGAGGTAAATGGTAAAAACCTGTCCAAGTGTTCAGTACATGATGTCAGTGAAGTGGCATGTTCAGCAATTACCCATAAGGGGATGGTCAAATCTGGAGAGATTTGAAAAATCAACATTAACACAGTTTTTAAGGATGGTACAATATATGTTGCCAACAGATGAACTATTTTGTGAATCCCAGATGGGACAGTAATGATTCATGAAAAATGACCTGGCTCAGGCACAGTTACAAATGGAAATGGGAGAATATTTAAATACGTTTATAATCATTAATACACATAAATATCTGTTTCAATACAGCCAAATAATTTTCAGAAAGACCTTCTATTTGGAAACAGACATTGTATCAGCTACTCTAAGAAATTCCCACTAAGCAGTGCTTCCTGTATGGGGTCGTGGTGACACAGAAGAATGACAAAAAGCTTCTGGGCAGCATATGGAGAGAATTAGGCAGAAAAGAGGGACAAGGGTGAGTATTTGAAGTTGAAATTTTGTACTTTGAACATGCAATTGAAAAGAATGAACTATGCAAATCAATAGATAAGAATGTGGTTGTGATAAAGGGATCCAGGGTGACAAATGTATTATAAATGTGTTTATACACAGGGAGGAAAAATTACTGCTACATGTTACCACCGAACCTTTCCTTATTACTACATCCATTAAATGCACTGATGCAGAAAAGACCTGAATGGAAATGGATGAAGTACTGGGAACTCACCTTCACAAAAAGAACATCATAAAGTTAAATTAAATTTATCCTTTTTAACCCACGTGGTTGGAATATGAAGCTTCACCTAACAGAATAGTTGCTGCTTAATGACATAATAATGACCTCCAGACCTATCGGTCATATCCATTTACTAATGACCAAGGCACTTTAATCACAGTGGCTCCTTTGGGTTAAACTAGCACGGCCTACAGGCCCATCAGTGATTACTTCTGTTATATACTGACCTTGAATGAAAAATGTGTTTCTTATCTTTTTAAACAAATCTGTTGCATTCTAATGCTTATTTCTCCAGTGTTCCATTTAACAATAAATGAATCAGCTGAGAAATCACTAAGGTGGACTGTGGAATCATATGTACAGATCCACACAGGTACATGGATGGACTTCATTTATGTCAGTTATACTGTGCCACTAAGTTGCTGCAGAATTTAATATTTATTATTTCTAGTTCTAAAAACTCTTTATCATGTTGTAAGGATGTTTCAAGTAAAGGCATGGAAGTAAAGTTATTTTTTTTCAGTTTTTGACTTTTAAAACTTGCTGGCAGAAGACCAGCAATGACAGCAGGTGTCATGCGTTTGTCCTCACTACCAGAAGACCAGCAATGACAGTGGGTGTCATGCGTTTGTCCTCACTACATATCTCCATTTAAAGGGTAGTAAACTACAAGTGCAACCGCCAAAAGATCCATTCAATGAGGACAAAAGCAAGGATCTCCTGAAGAGTGCCCAAGACAATCTCCCTGAAACATCGCCTTCCAGAATGTGTTTGCTGATTATTGTATTTGGTGTGGGATCATGGTACTGTGAGCAGTGTTTCACCCTTCAAGGGTGTTTTCCCTTTTTTCTGATGTTTATGTGACTACGGAGTTAGCATATATAAGTACAGTGGTGTGGTTAGATGAACTCCAACATGACAAGTGTGGGGGGGGGCTTGTCCCCTGCAAAAAAAATGTTTTAGTGATTTCCCAAAACATGTATGCATATGTCCATTTCCAGACTTTGCATTGAGAAGTATGTTTTACAAGAATCATGTTTTGAGTTCCTGTAGTGGAGCAACTTAAATGACTGTTTAATTAATCAATTATCCATTGTACAGCTATTTTCAAAAGCAGAGTATATTATAATCTCTAGCACAGTATCAGTTTTCATGGTCTCTAACCAAAGCTGAACATAACAATGTCCACAGTGGTAGAGAAGCCCTTAGTTGGGTATGGGAGTAAAGAAATTCCACCAGTTTCTCATGGAAGATTTACACTGGTTATAGATCAATAAACAGTGCTGGGCATAATCAGCCCACACAATGGGTTATCCATAATAATTGTAGACAATATACACAGTTGCTGCTTTGCTTATTCCTTGATGGAAGGACATTGATATGATATCACATATGTAGGAATAAAGTAACACATCACTGGAGGACTTCAAGTGTTGTTGCACAAAAAGCCTGAAAAAAAAAACAGTGGATCCCCTGGTTGTGTTGTATTACACATCAGTTATTGCATGCCTGCTGTGATATAGAGACCACTCAGAAATTATTCATAACTGTTACAGGAATATGGATCAGTCGTAATAGATGGCCTTGTGACAATAACTTAAAATACTATACTGTCTACATAGGCTCATATGGTCATAGGAGGTTACCAGGCTAATAGCCTGGGGCCCTTACAAGCCTAACCAAGAGTTTATCCCCAAAAAAGAACCCTCAGTCAGCACCTATCAATGAGAGACAAAGGTGGAACCTCTGGGACAAATTTGTGATTTCTCATCCACTTATCAAGGTTGTGCTTAAAGAGGGTCAGTGAGGTACTCTGTTTGACATGTATGGAAAGTCTGTTCCAGAGATGAGGCAGCCTCTGGAAGACAAACCTGTCTCTCCAGCAGGTTTTGTTGATGTTGCATATTAGATTTAGGCCTACTGAGCAGGTAATGCACAAGAAGTTAGACTTACAGATATGGAGTATGTATCTCTAGTAGGGCAGGGTCCAATATTGGCTTGTAGGCGAGACACAGATCACCTCTGAGCAATCTGTATGATACCAAGTAGAGTGATAGTGATTTGAGCCTGTCCTCATAGGACAGATGTTGGATGCCATGGATTCTCTTTGTAATGTATTTCTGTGCCCTTTCCAGTTGGTGCAGGTATTTGATGAGGTACATACCAAACGGGGCATTATACTCAATTATAGGCCTAATGAGGGAGGAGTAAAGAGAGGTAATAACCACATTTTTTCTGGATGCAATCCCTTTACTTATGAGATGAACCAAGTAAAAGGCTTTTCTGACCACTGCTGCCACTTGATGGTCAAATGTGAGATTGTTGTCAACCTGAGTACCCAGGTCTCTCACCACAGGTTGTGTGCTAAGGGTGGCTGCCGTTGATGTGGTAATTAGTAGGGGCTGTGTTTTTGCCGAATGGTATAATAATACATTTTTTTGCGTTTAACTTAAGGCCATAACTTTAGCACCAAGGAAGTTTAGATAATGGGCAAAATTTACATTTGTTAACATACTGGAGAATGAACCTTCTCCAATAGAGCATTAATGGACAGATATCGCCCAGTAAAAGCAAGGCTGCCACTTCAGGGCAGCATATTAAGCACAGACTGAAATGTGTGTGAGTTTCTGTGTATGGGTGTGTGTGTGTGTGTGTGTGTGTGTGTGTGTGTGTGTGTGTGTGTGTGTGTGTGTGTGTGTGTGTGTGTGTGTGTTTGTGCACGTGTGAATGCATGTGTGTGGGAGGTGGGTGTGGGTGTGGGTGTGCGACAGACTGTGCTAATATATGTGGGTCTATTTTACATCAGTAATGTAAGAAAACTAATGTACTAATGTAATCTACTAATAAAAAATATAAAACAATTTAACTGATAGTCCATTATCTAAGTGAAATAATGTCCTCCAGGATGGGTACTATGGGGGAAATAACAGACTTTCCAGGAGTGTAAAAGTGACAACCCTGAGCAGCCTGTTATTCCATTTTTTTTTTTGCAATCTCTTTGCTTTTTAATGCAACTAAAATGAAAAGCAGCAACAAGGAGTTCCTGTTTTACTTTTCCTCACTAAGTGTGGCTTACAAGTTTGTGTGGAGTGAGGAAAAAAGAAAGAGAAAGAAAGAAAAAGAATGAAAAAAAGAAAGAGAAAGAAAGAGAGAAATAAAGAAAAAGAAAGAGAGAAAGAAAAAGAGAGAGAGAGAGAGAAAGAAAGCAAGAAAGAGAAAGAAAGAAAAAGAAAGAGAGAGAGAAAGAAAGAGAAAGAGAGAAAGAAAAGGTAATAATGCCATTATATCTGGTGTGTGATTTTGTGTGTGTGTGTGTGTGTGTGTGTGTGTGTGTGTGTGTGTGTGTGTGTGTGTGTGTGTGTGTGTGCACATTTGTGAGATAGAGATAGACAGAGAGAAAGAGTGGGACTGTATGTGTTTATGTGAGACAGGAGTGGCCTTAGGTCAACTGGTGCCCTAGGCAAAAGGGCTCCATGGTGCCCCCCCTGGCACCACCAGGTGCCCCCATCCTGGTCTACCTACACCAAATAAATTTTGGAAAAGTGCCCCTGCTAGAGCGGCGGCCTATGCCTAAGGCCGGCTATGTGTGAGAGAGACGCAGAGAGAAAGACAGCAAGCAAGAGAAAGTGTGTTTCCCTCTTATAGGTTCATAGGTAGGTACTAGGCTTTCGGCCTGGGGCCTATATAAGCCTAGCCAAAAAGGTTACCTGGCTTTCACCACCCAAGAAAATTATTTTCCTGTTCCCTTGTCAAGCAGTGCCACAGAATTGATCTCCAGGGTGAATTTTCTATTTCCCATCCAGTCGTCAAGGTTTTTCTTAAAGAGGCCCAATAAGGAGCTTTGCTTGACATGAATGGGTAGTTTGTTCCAGAGTATGGGAAGTCTCTGGGACAGGAATCTATCCCTCCAGCATGTTCTGTTTATTGTGGTGACAAGGTTTAGGTCCTTGGAGCATGTGGTTCAGACAGATTGGGATTTGTTTAAGTGTAGCATGTCCAACAGCTCTGGGTTTGACATAGCTTTGTATGTTAGGCAGAGATCGCCTCTGAGTAGGCGATATGCGATGGAGTACAGCTGGAGTTTTTTTAGACGGTCTGCGCATGGCATCTGTTTGAGGCTGGTAATCCTCTTAGTGAGGTATTTCTGTGGCCTTTCTAATTGTTGTAGGTGTCTTGTGAGATACACACCAAATGGGGCATTATACTCTATAATGGGTCTGATGAGGGATGAGTAGAGAGGAACAATGACCTCCTTTTTTCTAGAGGAGAAGCCTTTTGTGATGAGGTGTGCCACAAAGAAGGATTTCCTGACTACTGTGGTGATGTGATTATCAAAGGAGAGACTACTGTCCGCCTTTGTCCCGAGGTCTCTTATCACACTTTCAGTATTTAGTGAGCTACCGCCTATGTGGTAGTTCATGGGTACCGAGTTTTTCCCAAAGGAAGTGACAGTGCACTTCTTGGCATTGAGCTTGAGGCCATGACTTTGACAACAAGCCTCTGTCTCTGTGAGGCTCTTTTGTAGAATGTCTACATCATTAGGTGATTCTATTATGGCTCCCAGTTTGCAGTCATCTGCGGACTTTGTTAGCCAAAGTCCTTCTGTGTTGGCCTGCACTTCAGAGAAGTAGATGCTGAACAGGAGAGGACTCAGGACCGAACCCTGTGATACACCACTCATCACTGGTCTGAAGTCAGACTTAAAGTCGGCTACTGTTACTGTGTGGGTTCTGTCAGTGAGCCAGTTGGCCACCCATCTTGTGACATAAGGATTTATGCCCAATTTAGTGAGTTTATCTATAATTCCAGAATGGGGGATGGTATCAAAAGCCTTGGTGAAGTCAAGCTAGGCTGTGTGCAGTACCTTGGCCTCATCTACGGCTCTAGTGACTGCTTCATAGAAGTCACTCAGGTTTAGTAGACATGATCTGCCTTTTACAAACCCAAACTTGAGTGGGGTCCAGGGTTTGGAGGTTACCTATGTCTTTGTTTATAAGGTCCAAGATGATACAGTCCATGGCCTTGCAGACCAGGCTCATCAGGCGAATGGGGCGGTAGTTTCCAGGGTCGGTGGTGGCACCCCCTTTGTGGAGTGGGATAACTGTCACTATGTGCCATTCAGTAGGCACATAGCCTGAAGTGAGGCTATGATTGAACATGGTACTTAGGTGGGGTGCCAGTTCATTCTGTAATTCGTGCAGTATACAGTCTTTACTTGTTCATCCGTGATTACAGGGGCTTTGCATTCTTCCAGTATTAAGATGGGCCCTTTGGAGGGTGAGGGGGGTAAAGTTAGCACTGAACCTATCTGCCAGTATGTTGGCAATATCCACTCTGTGCATCAGACAAATATATACAACCCTAAGTCAAACCTAAATGAACATAGAGCATGGCACAGTTAGCATCACTGCATGGGGGGGGTGGGGATTCTTAGCTTGCATGTCCGTGGGTCAGTACCAGTATGGGCAGTTTTTGTGACGTGTGTGTGTCTCTGCATGAACACAAACAAGCTCTGTGCTAGCACTACATCCTGCCATGTTGGACAGGTGTGAGCCATGCAGTTGTCAGTTCAGTGTCATTGCTCCCAACCATGTGAACTGCCTTTGCTGGGAGATGCACTACCACTTATATGTCCCTGATTCAAAGTGGTGGTGCTACCTGAATGTGAACGATGTCTGTTGGATGAGCTAAAAAAGTGTAAAAACGAACCAAGCAGCTACAGCACGGACTGTTTAATGTAAGCGCTTTCGGTTAAGGATATTCCTCCACCTTCTTCAGACATATACAATTCAACAAACCACAGCACCACTTTTTATACACAATGAGTAAACTAATTAAAAGCAATTAAATAATTAATTGTTGTAAATACCTCATTACCTACAACACAATTAGTTAAAGAGCTAATACCTTTAACCACTCACTGAATATTTTAAAACTGTGTATATAGTGATATCATTGACTAAACAGTGTTTTCTTATGGTATTAACAAATGTTAAAATTAATGAAATAGTACAAACTAAAAATAGTAATAAAGTGAAATAAAATTAATTAATTTCAAATTCTACTACTATCAACCCTCCATAATGCATGTAAGTATTTTCTTGTTATATGACCATTCAATACAATTGATTAATCCTACATTTTATATATGGGAAGCTCGATGACTTTATAAGTTCATCCATAAATATTAATTATAATAGTGCAACCAACAATAACAATAAATGTAATAATAAACATAAGAATAAAATTAAAGAAAAATGCATCATAAAAATTCATAATTATAGACCACAAATAGTGGCTGTTATTATTATTAATAGCATAGTTATAATTAAGAGAAACAAAATGTTTATTGAGTTAATCTGTCTAATTCTCAATCAATTCAAAAAATCATGAAAAAAGTTGTCACAATAAATGCATGATAAACATGATAACAACCTCATCTCTTCAATGCTTTTAATTTCAGGATGCATTTTATAGATGCATACTCATTCAACCCTGGGGGTAAATGGGCAAGTGTTCTAATTTGCCATAGAACTTCCTGTTCTTCAAGCCATAGTTGCCATGGACCTCCCCTAATGCATGTTTTTACCTGTTGTATGACAGAAAATAGAAAAGAGTGATCAGAATGTTCACAGATGTGCCTGGCAAGAGCATTGGTCATGTCCTTCCTCCCTATAGCATAAAGATGTTCATAAACTCTTTTCTTTAATGACCTCTCCGTTTTACCAATGTAAAACGAGGGACATCTCCTGCACAACGCAACGTACACTACACTTTTACTTTCACAGTTGTATTTGTCATTGATAGAATAGTTTTTGCCATTAATATTCACCTTGCTGCCTGGTAAAATGTATTTACACTGTGGGCACATCCCACATTTTGACATTCCCATACTAGACCTTGTGATTTTTACAACTGACTTTTCGACAAGGTTCTTTAAATTGACCCCTCTCCTATATGTAAATGTTGGATGAGGTCCTATCACTTTGACTAGAGACTGGTCCTCCAAGATAATGTTCCAATTTTTGGAGATAATGCCCCTAATTAAATTGAAATCAATGCAATAGGTAAAAAGAAAATTAATAGATGGTAGTTCTCCTGTTTTAATCTTTGGTACTACCTGCATAGTTCCCCCTCCCAGCAAAGGCCTGAAGTGGCCTGCATCTCTTTTAATCTGAACTTCATCCATCACCTCTTTAATTAGAGAATTTGGATAGCCTCTCTTGGCAAACTTTAAGCTTAAATTTTCACATTCACAAACGAAATCTTGTTTATCAGACACCATTCTTGCCGCCCTCACAAATTGTCCTTTCACCACACTTCTCTTTTGATGAAAGGGATGGCTACTAGAGAAGTGGAGGTAGGAATTTGAATGAGTTGGCTTTCTGTGGATCACTGATTTAAATTTGCTGTTGGGGATGTCCTTACTCAGTTTGACATCTAAGAAACAGATCTCCTCCACCCCAATGGAATAGGTGAATTGTAGGAAATCGGTCATTTTTGAAATGCTGTTAATAAATTCAGGAATCAAATCTAATGAGCCTTTCCATAAGAAACACATGTCATCTTGGTACCTAATGTACCAAGTGACATTTTGTTGATACATGTAATTTTGAAATAAAAACTGGTGTTCCCAATGTGCGAGTACACTGTTTGCAAAACTGCATCCACAGGGAGACAACATGGCAATACCCGTCTTTTGGAGAAAGAACTAGTCTTTAAACACCAAAAAGTTGTTTAACAACACTAAATCTAATAGTGTTTCCACTAGGTACATTTGGTCATTAGAAGCCTTTTTACGCAGCATGAAGTTTCTCGTCCACTCAATACCCAACTGATGAGGGATGACCGTGTACAAGTCTTTGATATCTACCACAAGAAAAATAAGATCTTCATTAAATTCAATTTTATCTATATGTTGCAAGAAGCCCCAAGAATCTTTGCAAATTTGTGGCTCATTTTTTAATAAGGGTTTAAGAATGCCATCAACTAGTTTGGCACAGGCATACGTGATAGAACCTCTTCCATCTACAATTGGTCTAAAGGGGGGGGGTTACCAAGTCTTTGTGGATTTTAGGTGTGCCAAACAGGGTGGGAATTCTAGGGGCTGTCATGGTTAAATAATGTAAAGTATCACAATCTATGCTGCCTTCAAGAAACAGGTCTTCCAATACACCCCTGATCTTCTTGTAAGCCAAGTGTACCTCATTAAGGCTAGACTTCAAATATGTGTCAGATTGTAGATGTTCAAGCATCTTTCTATCATATAGATATTCATCCATAAAAATAAGGCCCCCTCCCTTATCTGGCATCATAACCCTTATGTTGCATTCATTAAGAAGGGATATGAAAGCCAACTCATGCTTGGAAATGTTTGCTTTCATTATTTTAGAAGAAGCATGAAAGTTTAACAATGACCTTAAATCAATTTCACACAGCTTCTCGAAAGTGTTTAAAGTACCATGTAATGGGGGATTAAAAATACTTGATACTTTATAAGTATTTAGAAGTGAGGGCGTGTTACCTAAACTAAAAGCCAAATTTAATTTACGGACATATAACTTCAGGTCTATAATGGTACTAACCAAATTACATTTTTTATCAGGAACAAATGAGAGTCCTTTAGAAAAAAAGTCAATCAACTCTTGTTCCACTGTTAGTACAGTATAATTATAGATCTTGAAGTCACCTTGTTGGCTGGTGAGAACATTGGGTCCTTTTTCTTCAGTGTTAATCATCTCCTTCGTTGGTTCCCCCTCCTCCTCCTCTGTGGCCGCCCCCTGTTGTTGGAAGTGGTATTGTTGTTGTTCGACCCAGGGATTAAACCATCCCTCACCCTGGAAAAACCCTGGTTGTTTTCATCATCATTGAAACTCTGATCTATTTGATTTTGATTATTATGACGTCCATAACCACCATTTGTGTTATTACCCTGATTCTTAATACGCTCACTCCTCCTGACAGGTGCCATATCTGGATTAAAAGAGTCTTGCTGAGCCATCTGGGGGAAAGAATTGTTGGTAGAATTATCATTAGCTCCCCAAAAATTAGTTTGCCCTGGAGGGGGAGGGGGGTAAGCCATTTTATTACTGTATTCCTTGATATCTCTGTCAATTTTACGTTTCTTGTTTGCCAACAACTTAGTAATAGATGCTTCAATACTTGACAAAATCCTTAAATAGTCATATTTGTATCTGATAAAATCAGAATGTTTTTGTAGAAATGATTCAAGTTGTATAAGTTCCTCTTATCATATATTTATTTCCACATTATAAAAATTAATAAGTGATGCTAAAAATTCCATGCCTTGTTTGTCAAACAAGGCCAATAATTCCTGGTGGAAAACTGAATTATTAACTAATCCTGCAAATACCGAACAAACTTTCCAGGAGTGTAAAAGTGACAACCCCTGAGCAGCCTGTTATTCCATTTTTTTTTTTTGCAATCTCTTTGCTTTTTAATGCAACTAAAATGAAAAGCAGCAACAAGGAGTTCCTGTTTTACTTTTCCTCACTAAGTGTGGCTTACAAGTTTTTGTGGAGTGAGGAAAAAAGAAAGAGAAAGAAAGAAAAAGAATGAAAAAAGAAAGAGAAAGAAAGAGAGAAATAAAGAAAAAGAAAGAAAGAGAGAAAGAAAAAGAGAGAGAAAGAAAGAAAAAGAAAGAGAAAGAGAGAAAGAAAAGGTAATAATGCCATTATATCTGGTGTGTGATTTTGTGTGTGTGTGTGTGTGTGTGTGTGTGTGTGTGTGTGTGTGTGTGTGTGTGTGTGTGTGTGTGTGCGTGTGTGTGTGTGTGTGTGTGTGTGCACATTTGTGAGATAGAGATGGACAGAGAGAAAGAGTGGGACTGTATGTGTGAGAGAGACGCAGAGAGAAAGACAGCAAGCAAGAGAAAGTGTGTTTCCCTCTTATAGGTTCATAGGTAGGTACTAGGCTTTCGGCCTGGGGCCTATATAAGCCTAGCCAAAAAGGTTACCTGGCTTTCACCACCCAAGAAAATTATTTTCCTGTTCCCTTGTCAAGCAGTGCCACAGAATTGATCCCCAGGGTGAATTTTCTATTTCCCATCCAGTCGTCAAGGTTTTTCTTAAAGAGGCCCAATAAGGAGCTTTGCTTGACATGAATGGGTAGTTTGTTCCAGAGTATGGGAAGTCTCTGGGACAGGAATCTATCCCTCCAGCATGTTCTGTTTATTGTGGTGACAAGGTTTAGGTCCTTGGAGCGTGTGGTTCAGACAGATTGGGATTTCTTTAAGTGTAGCATGTCCAACAGCTCTGGGTTTGACATAGCTTTGTATGTTAGGCAGGGATCACCTCTGAGTAGGAGATATGTGACGGAATAGAGCTGGAGTTTTTTTAGACGGTCTGCGCATGGCATCTGTTTGAGACTGGTAATCCTCTTAGTGAGGTATTTCTGTAGCCTTTCCAATTGTTGTAGGTGTCTTGAGAGATACACACCAAATAGGGCATTATACTCTATAATGGGTCTGATGAGGGATGAGTAGAGAGGAACAATGACCTCCTTTTTTCTAGAGGAGAACCCTTTTGTGATGAGGTGTGCCACATAGAAGGATTTCCTGACTACTGTGGTGATATGATTATCAAAGGAGAGACTACTGTCCGCCTTTGTCCCGAGGTCTCTTATCACACTTTCAGTATTTAGTGAGCTACCGCCTATGTGGTAGTTCATGGGTACCAAGTTTTTCCCAAAGGAGGTGACAGTGCACTTCTTGGCATTGAGCTTGAGGCCATGACTTTGACACCAAGCCTCTGTCTCTGTGAGGCCCTTTTGTAGAATGTCTACATCATTAGGTGATTCTATTATGGCTCCCAGTTTGCAGTCATCTGCGAACTTTGTTAGCCAAAGTCCTTCTGTGTTGGCCTGCACTTCAGAGAAGTAGATGCTGAACAGGAGAGGACTCAGGACCGAACCCTGTGATACACCACTCATCACTGGTCTGAAGTCAGACTTGGAGTCGGCTACTGTTACTGTGTGGGTTCTGTCAGTGAGCCAGTTGGCCACCCATCTTGTGACATAAGGATTTATGCCCAGTTTAGTGAGTTTATATATAATTCCAGAACGGGGATGGTATCAAAAGCCTTGGTGAAGTCAAGCTAGGCTGTGTGCACCACCTTGGCCTCATCTACGGCTCTAGTGACTGCTTCATAGAAGTCACTCAGGTTTAGTAGACATGATCTGCCTTTTACAAACCCAAACTGAGTGGGTCCAGGGTTTGGAGGTTACCTATGTCTTTGTTTATAAGGTCCAAGATGATACGTTCCATGGCCTTGCAGACCAGGCTCATCAGGCTAATGGGGCGGTAGTTTCCGGGGTCGGTGGTGGCACCCCCTTTGTGGAGTGGGATAACTGTCACTATGCGCCATTCAGTAGGCACATAGCCTGAAGTGAGGCTATGATTGAACATGGTACTTAGGTGGGGTGCCAGTTCATTCTGTAATTCGTGCAGTATACAGTCTTTACTTGTTCATCTGTGATTACAGGGGCTTTGCATTCTTCCAGTATTAAGATGGGCAATACTGGAAGAATTAAGATGGGCCCTTTGGAGGGTGAGGGGGTAAAGTTAGCACTGAACCTATCTGCCAACATCCTGGCAGATAGGTTCAGTGCTAACTTTACAGATGGGCCCTTTGGAGGGTGAGGGGGGTAAAGTTAGCACTGAACCTATCTGCCAGGATGTTAGCAATATCCACTCTGTGCATCAGACAAATATATACAACCCTAAGTCAAACCTAAATGAACATAGAGCATGGCACAGTTAGCATCATTGCATGGGGGGGTGGGGATTCTTAGCTTGCATGTCCGTGGGTCAGTACCAGTATGGGCAGTTTTTGTGAAGTTTGTGTGTCTCTGCATGAACACAAACAAGCTCTGTGCTAGCACTTCATCCTGCCATGTTGGACAGGTGTGAGCCATGCAGTTGTCAGTTCAGTGTCATTGCTCCCAACCATGTGAACTGCCTCTGCTGGGAGATGCACTACCACTTATATGTCCCTGATTCAAAGTGGTGGTGCTACCTGAATGTGAACGATGTCTGTTGGATGAGCTCACTTCACAACTATATCCAGGACCATGACCCCATGTCTTACCATGTATGGGAGTGGACACCACAATCACTGACAGAGCAGTAGAAGTAGTGCCACTATGGGAGTGGAATTGGGCAAGGCCATGTCAGCTAACACCAGAGGATGTTACAGCTCTATGGACAAGTGAACGCTGGCCCTCCTCAGCAGACATTCCTTCACAGACACTATCCAAGCCAGTGTGTCACTCATCCTATCCAGTGAGTCACCCACACAGTTGAGGTAGTCACATATGGCAGAATGCACCATGTTTAGGATTCACACAATCTCTTTTCTGATCCCTGGTGGAACATGCCTGTGCCTGCATGACAACCCCATACATACGTCTGGTGGCATTTAATGACACAACATCATCAGGATGAGGGTGGACAATAGGTATCCTCCAAGCACCTCTAGCAACCTTGCTGTGTGCCATCACATCCTTGCTATGGCTAAAGGCAGACTCAGCCAGCTCTACAACTGGGATAGCCACACTACCCTAATCAACTGTGTCACCCTTAACCTGTCCTATATCTGATGTTCAGTGGAACGGGTATGTGTAGGCATACTGATTGTGTCTGAAATAAGGCTAGTGGATGTGTGAGCCACAACCTCAGTGTCAGACTGAACCTCTGCACCTGTTGACTGTGCCTCTATATCACCACCATCATCATCAGAGGCTACCAGTACTCTGACATCAGGTAGTATGACTTCTATATTGCCCCTATCAGGATAACATGTGGTAATAATAAATAAACACAAGAAGGAAAGAAATAGTGAGTGAAATAATCCAAGCTTTTCTCTACGCACTCATGTTAAACTCTTTCAGCTTTTAAAGGAATACAATACTCTGTAATCTCTCCTCAGACTTACATCTAAGTAATGGTTATTACTAATCAAAGAAAGTTTGTGCTTACCATCTACAGACAGTCTTTCATATGGTACTTCTGATGTCCCTGGATCTTAACTTCTTTGTTCAATAATTCATAGCAAAAGTACAACAAGAGATGTTCCATCAACATGCTCTACCTGAACAATAAAAAGTATGAAACAATAATGTCTGCATTTATTGACCAGCTGCAATCCTCAGTAATTTACCAGAATATTGAGGGACAAAACAAGAATATGAGGCAAAATTAGAGGCATTCTGCTATATCAAGGACAGTTGAGAATCATGGAGGAGGGGATTTCAATGCTCTGCACTGTATGAATTTTTTATCATTCATTTGATCACAATGAGATATCTGAGGTATATTAAGTCAAGAAACGTGGCTGCAATTCCTAAGCACATTTGTATGAATCTGTTTGTGTGTATGCATCTGTATTTTTCTATGTGTATAAATTTGTGCATGTGTGTGTGTGTGTGTGTGTGTGTGTGTGTGTGTGTGTGTGTGTGTGTGTGTGTGTGTGTGTATGTGTGTGTGTGTGTGGGTGACTTTCTGTGTGTGAGCATGGGTATGGGTGCAAGTGTGTGCATATGTGTGTGTGCTGCTCTTAAATACTTGTATAACTTATAATTTGGATATACAGTACTTTCTCCAAAAACAATTGTATATGTTACAGCAACTCTGAAGCATTAGGTGGGGGAACTATTTTACATCAAAATATTATAAAATGTGAATTCTAATAAAAATAAGAAACCATTTAACAGATAGCCTATTATCTAAGTCCAATAATGCCCTCTAGAGTGTATACTATGGGAGAAACAGACTTTCCAGGAGAGTAAAAACAATACTCCTGAAAGGTCTGTTATTTCCTCAAAAATGCCCACCATGTCAGGCATTGTTGCTTGCTTATTGTAAAGCATCGCAGGTGTCGAACCCTGGTCCATGCAGACTATAGTCATGGGACTTACCACTAAGCCATCCGAGGTGTATGGCTCCAGAGTGGTAATTTGAACCAGGCTACATTCCAGAATGTTGAATAATATCTGTGTGAAACACATGGCGATGGTAAAAAGAAGTACCTACCCAAAGTTTCATATTGTGGCATGGTGTCACTAAAGAAATAATGACTTAGTCAAAACCTACACTAGTACATTGTGTGACAATGTGAGGTATTGCCAGCTAAGCCAGAAGAAGTAAGACAGTAGATTTGTAACATATGCCACCATAACTAACTGGAGTTTTGTAAAGAATTATATGTCATTTGTATATCAAACTGATTTGTACAGATACTTGTGCTAAAATATGTACTTGTAAAGCTGCTTGTCTTAAAAATGTACCAGTAGTGGGTCCTGCTGGACAGAAAATAAATACACCTGTATGTCAGATTATATTGTAACTGTGGAAATTAATATATTGTAATAGAAGATACTGGAAGAGAATAGGTTGATCCCAGTCCTGCTAACTTTGAAAAATAGGGTCTATATTAGAATCTTGACTGCTTAGCTTGTAGAACACCAAAACATCAACAGCTAAACGGCAAAAGCTTAAAATCACGAACGGCCACTTATGTGAATTTTTTTATCGGGAAAAAATTCACTTGGCCATCACAAATAAAAATAAACGTCCAAACCCTAACAAAGTGGGAGGCTTTGCCCCCCACACCCTCCTAATTAAATATACCAACACCAAGATCGCTCTACATTGGGGAAAGGGCAAATTCCCATTAATGGTCAAGCAAATTCTTTCCCGATGAAAAAATCCATGTAAGTGGCTGTTCATGATTTTAAGCTTTCGCCTTTGAGCTGTCGACTTTTCGGCATTCAACAAGCTAAATGGTCGCGCTTATAATATAGACCCAAAAAATAGTCTGAAATTAAATTACCTGGTTTAGCCCATAAAGATTGTATCTTACAGTTCTAAATGCAGCCAGAGACAAAAATGTCTGTGAAAACCAGGACTAAAAATCCTACTGTATTGTCCTTAGGGGTGAATTAATTGCTACTCTGGAAGGGTGGAAGGTTTGAAATGGTTTTCTAGCTTCCAGATGCTATAACACTTCTCAGCAAAGCTCTATCTGTGTGTATGGTAACACATATGTGCTAAATTCTGGTTCAGTTTCTAACAAAGGGGGTTGTGTGGGAACCAGAGGTAGATTACCAGATGTATGTGATATAATTCTGTAATCCAGCACTGAAATTATGTTTTAATACTAGATGAGACAGAAGTCTCAGAGCAGTCTGTTTTTGAAACCTAACCAAGAAGGAAGACGACTCACCCACTTTATCTTTCCTTGCTTTAGTAAGTAACCAGGTAATAGTAATTATTTATATGAGTCAGGAAGATATAGTGAGATTAGTTAAGTACTGTTTTTCTGTATCTGTATGAATTTATTCATCTGTGCTATTTTTAATATTTCCTATGATTGAAACTCTGGTGTTTATTGTAAATAGGTATTTAGGATTTTCATGTTATTTTATTATTTATTATTAAATATATTTAAACTTTTCATTGTGGCCGGTCTTTTAGAGAATATTTTAACCTTTGAGAGTACTTATATTTATTTGGTGACACTGTAGCTGCTTCTGAAAGCCTTGCTGCATTGGTCAAACACTACCATTTGCATTAGTATTAATTTTACTCAGTATAATTGGGTCCCTTTGTAAGAGCCTTAGAGTAGTTGTAGCAACCTTATAGTCTGGGCAAAGGTAGCAGTGCTAGTAAATCTGTGCCAGCTTTTCCACAAAAAGTGTGTGTGTGTCAGCTACTTGGAGCAAAGACACAGAGCACTGGTTTCACAGGGATGGTGGTGGAGGACTTGGATTGGAACACTCAGCTGAGGACTCAACGCTACAGCTGTGTCACTGGGGGAATCCTATTGGGGACCTGGAGAGGTAGAGGGAAACCCAGCCCCCGAACTGAGTGTGTTCCCTGTGTGCTCTTAAGGGAAATTGTGCTTGGTGCAGAGAGCTGCATCTGAAAATACTGTGTGTGTCCATTTTTGTTCCAGGTAAGCATCGCCTCACTGATGTTAGTAGTGAGCATTCAGGCTCCTTGATTACTGGCCCAGAGCAGGGACATCACACACTGGTTGTCAGATGATGCAAGGTGTACCACTGACAAAAACAGTGCTGCATACTTTGAAATGGCCAGCAAATGACATGACAATATTGTCATACTGACTTCATGGGCTTCATGGACTCAGTACTCCTAAATATAGCAGATACATCTCAAAGTGGTCTGAATTAATCTGGATGGACTCAACAACATTTGAAAACATGATACAGCATTCAGGAGAATATCTGCAAGACATAGTTCAGTTTAAGCCAAGTCTTAGGAATAATGGTCCACAATCTGTATTTGAAGGATTGAAGACATCTGAGGAGCAAAATGGAATAAAACAATTAATATCTGCACCTTAACACCTGAATAAGAATGACTGGTTAAAAGATTTGTACACAGCCACAAGGGTTTTAGTCGTAAGTGCTTACAACATAAAAGCATAATTTTCTGTTGAGTTATTGCAGTGCCTCACTTTTAGCTGGTAATACCTATCCAGCCTTGATATTGTTAAACAAGAACTTGATCTCTAGAGTGTAGTTACTGAAGCTGTGCTTATATAGATCCCTATATGTCACATAATTTCAGTATGTAAAAGTAAACCACTGAGAGGTTTTACCAAAGAACAGTAAGTTTTGATCAGATATTATTCAGGTGACAAAAAAAGCATCTAGGTCAAATTATTTCAAGGACTCATCCTTTGAATGTATATTGTTGATAAAGAGCATGGTACTTTGAAAAAACATAAAGTGTTTTAAAAAATGCTCAAAAACAAGATAGAATAGAGCTGGTCATTAGACAACAAAGTTCTGAAGAGCTACAGTTTTAGTAAGAGATGGCACTTAAGTAAAAAACTGCTCATGATTTCTCCTTTAGTAGAATACATGAAAATTGAAGTCATTGCCCAAGATGGATGCCTGACCAAAAAATAAATAAATAAAATAAAATACTAGAAGAAGCATGATGAACAAATTTCCAAAGGGAAATGACTGACTATTCATTCTACAATAAGTTTGAAGGCAATGTAGACATTTAACTAGACAGAAGCAGATGACTGAATTTACAACATACCATTAAAAGACCAGCTTCTTACTGAGGCTGGTAAGGGAGTTTTTTTGCATCATGGGATTCTCCTCCTTTCTGCAACAGTTTCTTCCTTTTGTTGTAAAGTATGTTTATGGCAGGGGACCACCAGATTGGCTTCCTTTTTTTAGAGGAGAGCATCCTGGTTCTATTTGGGATGGCACAATTCATGCACAAGTGCTCATACAGTGGCTTAGTGTAGGATTCAGCAGTCGAACTTTCAGTTCCCATCTGCATGGGTGTCATGAAGTTTGTCACTTCTGACTTGAGTAGCATGAATTTGGCTTTGGAGAAGTTTTTAACGGAGGTTTCCTTACTGGGGGAGAGATGTGGATGTCAAGGGTGATTAGCTTATGGTCAGACCTGACCAATGAGGGGGTGACCATAGGTGTGGAGCATCGATTTCCCATGTTGGCAATGACTAGGTCTAGGATATTGGAGCCCCTGGTGGGACTATGGATTAGTTGATCCAGGGCATTGGAATTTATGAATTTTAAGAACCGTTGAGCAAAGGTGTTGGTACATGAGCAGTTTTCCCAGTTAATGGCAGGGTAGTTGAAATCACCCAGTAATAGGGTGTTTGGTTGTATCTTAATATTTTCCATTATGTTTAGAAAGGTGTAGTGAGAATTTTGGGGCATGGTGGGGGATCTGTAGAAAGCTACAATTTGGATTGCAGTCTTACCTAGTGTTAGTTGCACCTGGGGAATTTCAGATGCATTGTGTTGGGCAACTAGCCTGGTGGTGTGAATATCCTTGGTGAATATGGACACTCCTTCACCTTTAGTGTTTTGGTCATGGTTTGGTGGCTGAAAAGTATGGTAAGAGTTGTAGCCTGGTATTGCAGGGGTGCTTTCTGGAGCCTTGAAACAGGTCTCAGTTACTGCACAAATATTGATGTTCTCCATTTTTAGGAGTACCTCAAGAGAGTGCATTTTGAGGTTTTGATCTAATGATATCATGATCCAGTCAAATAACTCTTCTTATATTTCATTAAATAATTGTTAATTATTCCCAATGCCAAAAGAGAAGACACTAGCATATTTTACTTACTACAACTAATTGTTTATCCTGACAGGATTCATTTACTTATATAGTCTCAATGGGTCCACTTCTGAATCTTGAAATACAGAAATATCGAATTTCTGTATCTCAAGACCAGAATCACAAAAATGCAGTTGTTTGAAACTCCACATTGACGAATCTTGTTTTGTCAAATCTGCAGTAGGTGTGGTTGGTGTGTTCTTTCCTTCATTGTATGCTGTCATTTTAAAGTTTATTGGTTTCTGTGTAGTAAAGATGGTGGACGACCTGTTATGTTCAGAGATTCAGGTAGGTTTGTAGTTTGTAAGGGTTTTGGATAGAAATGCAGTTTGTTTTACTTTTTTGGGAAGTTTTAGAAGTACGTTAGGGTAGGTATGTGAGACTGTGTGTAAGTGTTGAAAGTGGTGAGTTTTCTATATGTGTAGTGTGTGTGTTTCTCATGAGATAAGTATAACTGTGCAATGGGAGTGTAGGGCGCTTTACATTAGTTGTTTTTTTTTTCAAGGTAGTGCAACCTCGGAGTTGGTATATATAAGTAGCAGCACTGTGTGTGTGTGTGTGTGTGTGTGTGTGTGTGTGTGTGTGTGTGTGTGTGTGTGTGTGTGTGTGTGTGTGTGTGTGTGTGTGTGTGTGCTTAAATGTATTCTTGTGTTATGTGGGTTTTTTTTGTTTTGTTTTTGTTTTTGTTTTTATGTCAGGAGAGGGTTGAGTCTTCATTGTGGTCTGTTATTTTTGATATTTTGGATGTCAGTGTTTTGGTTTTTCGTTTTTGTGGACTTTCGCTATTCTGGTCTTGAGATACTGAAATTCGATATTTCAGTATTTCGAGATTCAGAAGTGGACCCAGTCTCAGCATATAGTCCTCTAAATGCCTTGCTTAATTTGTCTTTTTATAGTTTGACATGTCCACTTTAAAATTATTTGCAAGTCATTATATATATTATATTATTGTAGCATTTATTTCCCTTTGTCTGCTGTTAACATCATAGCTGGCCATCTGTGATTCTGGCCTAGATTGGGTCCCTGGCTCAGTACACACACTCAGTTCACAAATAAATATAACAAATAAAAACAAATTATAACATTTACCAAAACACTGATTGACCTCCTTATGGTTCCCCACCTCTCACTTTTCTTTCACCTAAGTATTCCCCATTCATCATGTCATTTTGAGTCCTATTAGTCAGTGTTTGGCAATGATAACCCATTTAGATCTGTTCTAAGTCGAATTCATTCAATAACCTGTTCTAATCTACCATGTCAAATATCTTTTTAAGCTCTACGTAGTTACACTTACAGCATCATTCTAATCTAATGTCCTGGTTGTCCACTCAGGCAACTCTGTTATATTTAATTATACAAGGCAGAACATGAAGAGGATTCCAGCATATTTAAAAAAGACTTTTTACTTTGGTTCTTTATTTAGCATTTAGTTTTTAGTGAAGTCAAATATTATACTGTACAGAATTCACAATCAAATGACACAACCGTTGTTTCACTGGCCACTTCATTAATACCTCTGTTGTTACATAATTGTGTAATAAGAAAATAAAGTGATCTAGAAATATTTAACTTCAATGCATAATCACTTAGGAGAAAAAATTAAATACTGACACACTTTTTAAAAGCGATATTCACAAAATATTTCCAAATTAATATAATGCTCATAATAGTTAGGACTAAAGTGTAAACTTTACAAATACCCCAGACCTGTTTCTGGCATAGTGTTTTCTTAACAGATCCAGTCAACATTCCGTTTGGAGCCTGAAACCATATTTTAAACATCAGGCTGCATAGTTGTTGAGAATACATCTAATAAACATACTTGGTTACTGAAACTTCTAATAAACATACTTGCTTACTGAACTTGTGACAGCAATATTAGTTATATTGTGTATGTGTTCCAAGTTACTTAACTGTATTTCTTTGCAGTTTCTCTAATACAGAACAGTACTGATACATCACATCCACAAGCTGGACAATACCTCATGCCCACTGAATTATAATCAAAATACTTAAAATCATCAGAAGCCCAAGAACTTCCTGTTACTAAATAATCACTACTGGAATACCACAATATTAAAAAGTGATTTTTTTCTCTCATAAGCCCAGGCTTCTTGAGGGTAACTGCAATGAAATGTTTAGCCATACTTGTACTTCAATGTGTTACCTTTAACAGAGCAGTCAATTTTTTTTATAATGGCTTTTATAGGATGGTGCAGTGGTACAGTGGTAGCATTGTCATCTCACAGCAAGAGGTTCTCCAGTTCAATTCTCAGCTAAAGTGCCTTCTGTGCGGAGTCTGTATGTCCTCCCTGCATTTGTGTGGGTTTCCTCTGGGAGCTCTGGTTTCCTCCCATGTTTCAAAGATGTGTCTAGAGTGTTTCTTCCCAGGCATCTGCTGAATATTGGCTTTGTTCCAAGTCAAACTTTCCCATTGAACAAATAATAATACACTTTACTGTACAATGGTATTTATTATCTGAAAAGTCAGTTGTCCAAAGATCCTTTAAAGTATGAACTCAGCTTAGGGGCAAACAAAATTGGAAATAACCAACATGAATTACATCCATAAATCCATACAAGAAACTACACTAGGATTCACTATTTGTAAAATATAGTCTCCCGTTCGATTCTCGGCTGGAGCGCCTTCTGTGTGGAGTCTGCATGTCTTCCCTGCGGTCAAGTGGCATTCGAAAGACATGCGTAGAATGGGCGTGCCTTCGTTGAAGGTTGGGCATCGAGCTGGCACCCATAAAAAAATCTACTGCCAATCATTAGCGGACCAGAGTTCCGCTGTGGCGACCCCTAACTGGGAAAAGCCAAAAGAAGAAGAAGAAGTGGAAGATCTGCGTGGGGCAAAGAGAGAACATCTGTTTCTGTTATCTAATTTAACCTCCTCATTTCCTTCTTCCATATACATACCTTGCTCTGACTCTATTTTTAATTGTGTTTCTTTCAGCATTACAACTCTGATTTCCACTCTGTATAAAATGCATGTATATATATTGAGGTTTTTTTTCAGTCCCTCTGTATGTAATGTCATTTACCTATTTCCTTTACCCCATGAAGCCAACTACGATATTCATTTTGTTTATATGTATACATTGTATTGTGTCATTCAGTCTGTATATAATGTATCAATTGTATTTACTCAGGGCTGAGACTTAAATAGGTCCAGTTGGATCAGTGCTCTACCACAGTTAACAAATTCAAAATAAAATAAAATAAATCTGTATAGAATGTAGGAAGGCATTCCAATTATTCCTAAAATGTATACATTTAAAGAATATATAACAGGAGTATTTTCATTACCAGAAGAATGTAGAGCCCCTGAAATCACAGACACTCAGGTTAAAACAGCCCTCTCCAAAGCCAAAAACACAGCATAAATGGGACCGGACAGTGTCCCAGGCTGCGTCCTACACAACCTCAAAGATGAACTAACTCCTCACCTAAACACACTGTTCAAACTCAACCTCTCCTCAGGCTATGTACCCATAGAGTGGTGCACAGCAATCGTTATTCCACTCCACAAAGGTGGAACCACAACAGACCCTGGGAACTGTTGCCCTATAAGCCTGGCTAGCTTGGTCTGCAAGGCCATGGAGCACATCATCATGGAACTCATTAACAGAGACATTGGGAACCTCCAAACACTGGACCCTACCCAGTTTGGCTTTGTTAAGGGCAGATCATGCCTCCTAAACCTGGTGGACTTCTTTGAGACAGTTACCAAGGCTATAGATGAGGGAAAGGTGGTACACACAGCCTACCTAGACCTCGCAAAGGCCTTCAACACCATTCCCCATTCTGGTATTATAGACAAGCTCACCAGCCTGAACATAAACCCCTACGTCACAATATGGGTTGCCAACTGGCTCATGGTCAGAACCCACATGGTTAGAGTTGCGGGAGCTAGGTCCAACTCTAAACCAGTTACAAGTGGCATTCCCCAGGGCTCAGTCCTAGGACCCCTTCTGTTTGGCATATACTTCTCAGAGGTACAGGCAAGCACAGGAGGACTATGGCTGACCAAGTTCGCAGACAACTGCAAACTAGGGGCTATAATTGAGTCTCTGGCTGACACACACATCCTCCAAAAGGGTCTCACTGAGATAGATACCTGGTGTCAAAATCATGGCCTCAAGCTAAATGCCAAAAAGTGCATAATAATCCCCTTTGGAAAAAACAAAGTACCCACAAACTACCACATAGGTGGTAGTCCCCTAAATAAGGAAGACGTAATAAGGGATATGGGGACCCAAGTAGATAGTAATCTCTCCTTTGATAATCACATTGCCAAAGTGGTTAGAAAATCCTTCTATGTGACCCACCTAATCACAAGAGGGTTCACATCCAGATCAAAAGAGGTCATTGTGGCCCTCTGCTCATCACTCATCAGACTCATCATAGAGTACAATGCCCCATTTGGGATGTACCTTACAAGACATCTGCAACAGCTGAAAAGACCACAGAAGTACCTCACCAAGTAGATCACTGGCCTCAAACAGATGCCCTATGCAGCTTGACTGTAGAAACTCCAGCTGTACTCAGTTGCATACCGCCTACTCAGAGGTGACCTCTGCCTGATATACAAGGACATGTCCAACCCAGAGTTGATGGACATGCTTCACCTAAAGAAAACCATATCCCCTCAAACCACATGCTCTAGGGATCTAAACCTCACCACAACAACAAATAGGACATGCTGGAGGGATAGATTCCTGTCCCAGAGACTTCCCATGCTTTGGAACAAGATTTCAATCTACATTAGGCAGAGCTCCTTGCTAACACTCTTCAAGAGAAACCTTGATGAGTGGATGGGAAACAGAAAGTTTACCCCGGGATCACTTCAGTGGCTCTGCTGGACAGAGGCACAGGGAACTAATCTAAGGGAGCGGTGAAAGCCAACACATTCTGGCTAGGCTCATAAATGCCTTTGGGAAGATAGCCTAGTACCTACCTATGAACCTATGAACCTGTTTAATGAAACAGAAATAACCTGTTGCAAGATTTATTTTCAGATTACTGTAAAACTTGAAAACTAGCTATTTTACATTTCAGATTTTACCTTATTTCATTTAATTGCTTCTGACAAGAAGATTCTGAACCCTGCTTGTTAAAACACATGTAATTCCAACAGTTAAAGCAGCAATATGAAAACTATCATCTGTTGTACATAGTCAAAAACTCTCAAAAAAGATAGATGTAATCAAAGTGCTAGGTGAAAACTTTTGGCGTGCAAAATGTTTGTGGAGTGGTACCTTTCCTATAAACTCCAGACAATGCTGGGTTAGGTAACAAATGTTATGCTAATGTGAATTATTTGTCTTGTAAATTCCAGTTTATTTTCCTCATAGCCTGGAAAAATGGCCAAATTACTCCAAAGCACCTCTACAAATGATGAAAAATATAAAGCAAATGTAAAAAGTGACATATTTTTTTAAAAATACAGAATATGGAGATCTTTATATTTAATATAATTGTAACCAAGAGCAAAAACATCAAATATTGTAATTGCACTGGTGTAGAGATATTGTTCAAATCCTATTACATTCTTCTCATATGACCTTTCTCTTGCAAAATCATGTTATGCTACCAGTGCCTCAAAAAATTCTAGACATGCGAAATGTATTATATTAACAAATATTCCATAATTTTCCAGTTGTGTAGGTAAAAACTTTGGTAAAACCATCATAAAAGTGCTTTCCGACATCTATTTTGCCCCTGTTTCTGTGATGGAGACTAGTTTTCTGTCATCAGTTCTTCAAAAATCTTAATATCATTTCATGAGTTGTTAAAATCTTATGTAATGGCATTATTATTTTGCCTTTCAGTTCATGAAGGATTCTTGAAATAATTTTGCATTTTCTTTCAGCACTGTTCTGTGAATAGACAAAAACATATTTTTTCTCTTGAGTTCTTCTACTGGCTGAATTCAATAATTTACATTGTTTAAAGTGAATTTAAAATGGCAGATTACAGACTTTTTAATACACATCATCATCATCAGCCCCCTTTTTTTTGCATTTTTTTTCTACATGGGGTCAGGGTATCGTGTTAACTGTCGCCAACTCTCTCGATTCAGTGCCACACTCCTGCCTTCTTCAACATTCATGCCTGACTGTTGCAGATCTTCTTTCACACAATCCATCCACCTCTTTGCTGGACCTCCTCACTTCTTCTTACCTTCTTCATGTGTGTCCCAAATCTTCCTCACCACATTGTCTTCTGCTTTTCTGCACGTGTCCAAACCACCATAATCTGTTCTCTTTGATCTCTTCTGCAATTGGAGTTACTTTGGCTTCTGTTCTTATGTACTCATTTCTTCGCCTGTCCCACAGTGTGCATCCTACCACCCCCTTCTCAGGCACTTCATTTCCACCACCTCTAGCTTCTTCAACTGTTCTGCCTTTACTGCCCTGGTTTTTGTATCATACAGTAGTACTGGTCACACCACTGTCTTATACACATTACTTTTCAGCTTCTTTGTTATTTTTCTGTCATAGACTGCACCTGACACTCTATGCCAGTTGGCTGCTGGCCCTCTGATTCTAGCTTTGTCCTCTTCATTCAGACTTCCCTTCTGCTCAACCACCCCTACCAGATGCTTGAAGCTGTTTACCTGTTCCACTATCTTCCCTTCTATATCTATTCTCAGCTTCTTCTGATTTCCCCAATTTGCTGTCATTGCCACCATTTTATCTGTGCTTAGTTTCATCCCATGTGCCTTCACAGACTTTTTAATACACCTACAAAGTACAAAATCAGCTGTTCCTCAGCTTAAGTGTTTTTGGAATATTTTAAAATCACAATTTGCTGGTTGTTGTATTATCCAATAAACTATCTTTAATTATTTCAATGACAGTTCAGATTGCCACATTTCTGAGAATCTTTTCATTCTGAGTATATGTTTTCTCATTCTTTTGCATCCATAAATTTACTTTATGCTCGACAGCACTTTATTTACAGGCCATATAATAAAAGCAAGGTCATGCATAACAGCAGTCTATTATCTGTCCCTACAACGTTTCTGACTACACTTTTCTATAATGACATTTGTTCATACTATAGCTTTTACAAACAAAGCATGGTTAAACATCCTTATCTAGCATGATATCTAAATTAATTTCAGAAAACACAATTATATTTTCTGTCCTAGCTTGCAAAAAAGAAATGCCTGAAATAATTCTAATTGATGAAATTCATTTTGACACTTGTGTTTTAGCACTCCATCTAACAGTTCCCCCTTTAACTCAGTACTTTTATTTATGAATTATAATTTCATTTACTCAGCAAAGAGGGTAAAGGAGACTTGAGCCAAAACTGTATCAGATAACCAAAATGTTTCACTGTTACCATGAACACACTGGACAACATTTTATTTTATGATCATTCCCATCCTCAAGTCAACACTGAGAAGTAAATGAGTGGGACAGACAGGAAGCATAAAGAAAAATGAACACTAAATCAGAAGTTCAGCTATTGGATTGAGTGCTACTACTCACTCTATGCAGCTATTTATATGATTTATAGACAGTTGCTTGAAAGTTGATGGAACAACAAAGCAAGCCCAAAAGGTCTCAGAAAAGCTGAAAAAAACAACATAGAACCAGGATCCCAGCACCAAAATTTATTAAAACCTCTAGCGCCTCTGCAAAAAGCCTTCAAAGGAGATTTTCCTTTGAAGGCTTTTTGCTGAGGCGCTAGAGGTTTTAATAGATCTTAGTTGCTTGAAAGTTATTTTCATTAACTGAAAAAAGGCAGTACAGTGTGTGTGATTATTAATCAGCTGATCACACATACTGGCATTTTAAATGTGTGTGAGATCATGGTATAGTGGAGATCAAGGAGTTTGCCCTTTACTCATTGTAGTGCAATCTTAGAGTTGGTATATATAATTAGTACAGGCAGGGCCTACAGCCCCTCCATATGTGCGTGAAGTGCAGTGGGGCTTGCACCATGAAAAAAAAGTTTGACTATTTTTTTTTTAATTTTTGATTGGCTGGTGATAGACCAGTTGTGTTCAATCAGTTGCAGTTCAATATTTTTTTCAATATATGGACATATATTTATACATATAGCTAGAGAGATACAGAGGTATATTCCCTAATTATCACTAATTTATCATTAACAAAATTAGATAGTTAAGAATATTTCAAAAATCTTCCTCTAGAACCTAGAAACAATTAGTTAACCATGCCCATAATGAGCTATCAGCTCTTTTGAAATGTGAAAAATATATAACTTGCTAAATCATAGCCAAGTGATTTGCAGTCTCATTTTACTACTTGGAATGATTGTGCAGCATTTGTATCTCATACATTTCCCCTTCGCATTGTGAATACATATATATCTCACTTACCTGTACTTTAGAAATATGAGTCTGTTTAACTTCATGTTAAAAAATTCAGGATTTAACCTCAATGAGCATACTGTATCAAACCGTAATTTGCATTAACCCTATAACTGTTTCTATCTTTCTTACTGTTCTTTCACAGTACCATTTACAACTTGTATTTTATTTCTGTTTGTCCTGATATGCATTAAACTAATGTCTTTTGTAAGCAAAATGTGTAATAGCCCATCAACTCTCACTCATTCTTCATATTTCACAGTCAATGATCTTTGTTTCCTCAAGTAGTCATATAATTAATTTAAACAAACATGTCACAATAAACATGTCACTTTACCTGTCAAGCTGTTGTTTGAATAGTGTTGGCTATGATGCTATATTGTCTGTCAGATCATATACACATACCATGCATATTGTGAAAACTGGTAATGTTCATAGGTTCATAGGTAGGTACTAGGCTATTGGCCTTAGGGCCTATATAAGCATAGTCAAAAAGGTACCCTGGCTTTCGCTACCCAAGAAAATTATTTTCCTGTGCCACTGTCAAGCAGAGCCACAGCGGTGATCCCCAGGGTGAATTTCCTATTTCCCATCCAATCATCATGATTTTTCTTGAAGAGTGCTAATGAGGAGCTTTGTTTGATATAAATAGGTAGTTTGTTCCAGAGTATGGGAAGGCTCTGGGACAGGAATCTATCTCTCCAGCATGTTCTGTTTATTATGGTGACAAGGTTTAGATCCCTAGAGCGTGTAGTTCAGAGGGATTGGGATTTCTTTAAGTGGAGCATGTCCAACAGCTCTGGGTTCAACATAGCTTTGTATGTTAGGCAGAGATCACCTCTGAGTAGCTGATATGCGAAGGAGTAAAGCTGGCATTTTTTGAAACGGTCTACATAGGGCATCTCTTTGAGGCTGGTAATCCTCTTTGTGATGTATTTCTGCAGCCTTTCCAGTTGTTGTAGATGTCTTGTGAGGTACATACCAAAAGGGGCCTTGTACTCTATAATGGGTCTAATGAGTGATGAGTAGAGGGGAGCAATGACCTCTTTTTTCCTGGATGAGAAACCTTTTGTGATGAGGTGTGCCATGTAGAAGGATTTCCTGACTACTGTGACGATGTGATTATCAAAGGAGAGACTACTGTACACCTGTGCCCCAAGGTCTCTTACCACACTTTCGGTGTTAAGTAGACTACCACCTATGTGGTAGCTCATGGGTACAGAGATTTTACCAAAGGCGATGACAATGCACTTTTTAGCACTGAGCTTGAGGCCATGGCTTTGACACCAGGCATCTGCCTCAGTGAGGCCCTTTTGTAGGATGTCCACATCGTTAGGAGTTTTGATTATGGCTCCTAGTTTGCAATCATCTGCGAACTTCATTAGCCAAAGACCTTCTGTGTTAGTAGACACAAAACAGGAGAGGACCAGGACTGAACCCTGTTGTACTCCACTTGTCACTGGTCTGAAGTCAGATTTGGAGTCTGCTACTTTCACAATGTGGGTTCTGTCAGTGAGCCAATTGGCAATCCATCTTGTGACATAGGGATTTATACCTAGTTTAGTGAGTTTATCTATAATTCCAGAGTGGGGGGATGGTGTCAAAAGCCTTGGCGAGATCCAGATAGGCTGTGTGAACCACCTTACCCTCATCTATGGCTTTGGTGACTGCTTCAAAGAAGTCTATCAGGTTTAGGAGACATGATCTGCCTTTTAAAAACCCAAACTGGGTGGGGTCCAGAGTTTGGAGATTACCAATGTCTTTGTTTATAAGTTCCATGATGATACGTTCCATGGCCTTGCAGACCAGACTCGTTAAGCTAATGGGGCGGTAGTGCCCAGGGTCCATGGTGGCTCCCCCTTTGTGGAGTGGGATAACCATCGTTGTGTGCCATTCAGTGGGCACAAAGCCTGAGGTGAGATGATTGAACATGGTGCTTAGGTAGAGTGCCAGTTCATTCTGTAGTTCATGTAGAATGCAGCCTGGGATGTTGTCAGGTCCCACTGATGCTGTGTTCTTGGCTTTGGAGATTGTGGTTTTTACCTGTGCAGCCGTGATTACAAAAACTTTGCATTCTTCCGGTATAGAGATGGGCCCTTTAGGGGGTGAGGGGGGGGGGTAAAGTTAGCACTGAACCTATCTGCCAGGATGTTGGCAATATCAGTTGGTTCTGTATGTTTAGTGCCATTGTGCTATAACTCAGAGCAGATCTGAGTGTTGCCATTGAGATTCTTGACATAGCTATAAAATGCTTTGTGGTTGTCTTTAGAATCAGTGGCGATTTTGTTTTCATAACTAGCTTTTAGGAGGATTTTATGAGGTATCTCAACTTTTTATTGAGGCTGACCACTGAGTTCCTCCAATCATGGGATTTTACTCTTTTTTGCAATAGTTTTTTTTCTTCTGTGGTATAGTTTGTTTATGGCAGGGGACCACCAGATTGGCTTCCTTTTTTTGGAGGATAGCATCTTGGTTCTGTTAGGGATAGCATGATCCATGCACTGTATAAGTACTTATAAAGTGCATTTGTGTAGGATTCAGCAGTCGTACCTTTATTGTTCGTCTGCATGGGTGTTGTGAAGTTTGCCACTTCTGTCTTAAGAAGCTTGAAGTTGGCTTTGGAGAAATTTTTTACAGTGGTTTCCCTAATGGGGGCTGGGGGTGGGATGTGGATGTCTAGGGTGATTAGCTTGTGGTCAGATCTGACCAATGAGGAATTGACCTCTGGTGTGGAACACCGGTCACCCATGTTGGTAATGACTGGGTCTAGGATATTGCTGCCCTTGGTGGGGGTGTGGATACGTTGATCCAAGGCATTGGAATTTATGAATTCCAGAAAGCATTGAGAAAAAGAGCTGGTACATGAGTAGTTTTCCCAGTTAATGGTGGGGTAGTTGAAATCGCCCATTATTAGGGTGTTGGGTTGTACCCTAATATTTTCCAGTGTATCAAGAAATGAGAAATGGGAATCCTGGGGCATGGTAGGGGATCTGTAGCAAGTTACAATTTGGACTGCGGTCTTGCCCAGAATTAGTTGCACTTGGATAATCTCGGATGCATTATGCTCAGCAGCTAGCCTGGAGGTGTAGATATCCTTACTGAATATGGATACGCCTCCACCTTTAGTATTTCGGACCAGGTTAGGTGGCCGAAAGGTGTGGTATGAATTATAGCCTGGTAATGCAGGGGTGTTCTTTGGAGCCTTGAACCAGGTCTCTGTCATTGCACAGATGTCGATGTTTTCCATTTTAAGGAGTGCCTTGAGTGAATGCATTTTGAGGTTTAGACTTCTAGCATTAAGTAGCATTACCCACAGATTTTGCTTGCTTGCTTGTACCTGTTACGGTGGTGAATTTATCATTTGAACCTTGCCTAAAAAAAGGCACTATAGGGGTGGCAAGAGCTTTAGCCAGTATCCGGAATCCCAAGGGTGACAGGTGCAGGCCATCAATGGCAAAGCATCGTGGTCTGTCAATCATGCCATCTCAGGCAGACAGATACTGGATCCCCTTTGAATGACACCAGAAGCTTAGCCAATTGTTGAAGCCAATCATTTTGTCCTTGTACTGTGGTATCATTCTGGGTGATGGCAGGATGCTACTCAGGGCTAGGATCATACCTGCCTGGGCTACAAGATTGGAGAGCTCCTCCATGTCTCTTTTCATGTAGTCCAGGGAGGAAGGCCATGGAACGTATCATCATGGAACTTATAAACAAAGACATTGGTAATCTCCAAACTCTGGACCCCACCCAGTTCAGGTTTGTAAAAGGCAGATCATGTCTCCTAAACCTGATAGACTTATTTGAAGCAGTCACCAAAGCCATAGATGAGGGTAAGGTGGTTCACACAGCCTGTCTAGATCTTGCCAAGGCTTTCAACACCATCACCCACTCTGGAATTATAGATAAACTCACTAAACTAGGTATAAATCCCTATGTCACAAGTTGAGTTGCCAACTGGTGGCTCACTGACAGAACCCACACTGTGAAAGTAGCAGACTCTAAATCCGACTTCAGACCAATGACAAGTGGAATACCACAGGGTTCAGTCCTGGGTCCTCTCCTGTTTGGTATCTACTTCTCTGAAGTACAGGCTAACACAGAAGGTCTTTGGCTAATGAAGTTTGCAGATGACTGCAAACAAGGAGCCATAATCAAAACTCCTAACGATGTGGACATCCTACAAAAGGGCCTTACTGAGACAGATGCCTGGTGTCAAAGCCATGGCCTCAAGCTCAATGCCAAAAAGTGCATTGTCATCCCCTTTGGTAAACACTCTGTACCCATGAACTACAACCTAGGCGGTAGTATACATAACACCAAAAGTGTGTTAAGAGATCTTAGGACACAGGTGGATAGTAGTCTCTCCTTTGATAATCACATCACCACAGTAGTCAGAAAATCCTTCTGCATGGCACACCTCATCACAAAAGCTTTCTCATCCAGAAAAAAAGAGGTCATTGTTCCCCTCTACTCATCACTCATTAGACCCCTTTTGGTATGCACTTCACAAGACATCTACAACTGGAATGGCCACAGAAATATCTCACAAAGAGGATTACCGGCCTCAAACAGATGCCCTACACAGACTGTCTCAAAAAACTCCAGCTATACTCCGTCGCATATCGCCTACTCAGAGGAGATCTCTGCCTAACATACAAAGCTATGTCAAACCCAGAGCTGTTGGATATGCTCCACTTAAAGAAATCCCAATCCCTCCAAGCTACACGCTCTAGGAACCTAAACCTTGTCACCACAATAAAAAGAACATGCCGGAGGGATAGATTCCTGTCCCAGAGACTTCCCATACTCTGGAATAAGCTACCTATCTATATCAAACAAAGCTCCTCATTAGCACTCTTCAAGAAAAATATTAATGATTGGATGGGAAATAGGAAATTCACCCTGGAGATCACTTCTGTGGCTCTGCTCGACAGTGTCACAGGTAAATAATTTTCTTGGGTGGCAAAAGCCAGCGTACCTTTTTGGCTGGGCTTGTATAGGCCCCAGGGCTGATAGCCTAGTACCTACCTATGAACCTATGAACCTATGTCTCAGGTCATTCACACCAACATGGACAATGACAGAGTCATATTTGTACTTGTTCTGGTGTGACCTGACTGCGTGCGTGATGTGGCGGATCCTGGCATCTGACAGGCAGCTGATAGTAACTTTCCCCTTGTTTAGCCTGGTAAGTGGAACATCAGTGTGCCTAACTATAGAGTCATCTATGACTACAGTGTTGAGTATGTTGTTATGCCTTATGGGCTGTGGTTGAGTGGCACACTAAGTTTGTGGGCTATGTGTCATTTGGGTTGTGTTGGGGGGGTGAAGGTTGCTTGCGTTTCTGCTTTGGAGGTCTCTGTTGCTTGAGCAGATTTTTATTGAGAGCCTCCGCGAATGTAGGTGTGTGTTTTGTGTTTCTATGTGTATGTTTTGGTGGTGTAGGTTTTGAAGGACTATGTGATGAGTGTGGTGTGGTGCAAGTGTTTACCTTCTCCTCTTGACTGTCTAGTCCAGTCTTGGGTGAAGAGAGCTTTGCTTCCAGTTTGGCTACATAAGTGCATGTCTCACAGGTTGTAGTGTTGGGAGGTAGGAGGAGAGGGTTATTTGTGTACATGAGGCAATTGCTGCTTTGCTACAAAATGCCCAGATTAATCAGGTAGACATGAGAAAACACCAGGAGCTGACCCTTAGACATGCCTGGATAGGTGCTTATTTATTAAGTACTAAAAACTGTTTTCCTCTAGACAAGCGAGGAAAGTTGAGTGCTGTAGTAATTTGTAGCTTATTTAGTACTTACGAGTGCTGAACAAGTGCTGAGCTCAAAGAAACAGATCTGAGTGCTAAAACTAAAAAAAATGGCTAGTTCTAAGGGAAAATTTAAACCCTAGCTAAGCTTTTTTTAATATAACAGTAGAAAATGAGAAAACTGATTTAAACAAATTAACCAATTAACCAATAAAAAGCTAAAACTGAGCCCCGTTCCAGCAGTCTTTGATCAGACAAGTTCTAACTGCACACTCCTCCCACTAGGGTGCAGGGAAACCTTCTCCAAATAAAGATGGTCTGGATTAGTGCTCAAGTTATGCAAACAAAGCTAGATTCAGCAGGTCTGAATTTAGTCTATACTGCAGCAAACAAGGCATACCAATTTCAGAAAGAAACAGTTCAAATAAGCAGGCACAATAAACCTTTAACCAGAAACTCCCAGCTCAGAAGGGCAGAATCTACCCTCTCCTCCCACGACTGCAGACCACACCTTCTTAATGTAAAATAACTGGCCCAAAGCCCAAGTGCTTAACTAGAACTAATACACTTTTAGAATAACAGACACTAAGCCTTCAATCAACAACTCCCAACTTTGAAGGATGTAAGCTACCTGTCCTGCCACAACAGTGCAGACCACAAACCTTCTTAATGTAAAACATCTGGTCTGAAGCCCAAGTGCTTCAACCAAAGGCTTAGAATAACAGTTACAATTTAATCAGGCTACTAACAAGCAGTAATAAATGCAGCAGAATAAATGCAATTATGTACTTTTAAGAACAAGCAGCAAAAGCAAAATAAAGTAATAAAGTAGGAAGAAACACAATTACAGTAAAAGCAGATTAATAAAGTGCAATTTTTTTATATAACAACAGAAAATGAACAAACTGATTTAAACAAATTACCCAATTAACCAGTAGAAAAGCTCTAAACTGAGCCCTGTTCCAGCAGTCTTCAATCAGATAAGTTATAACTGCACACTCCTGCCACTAGGGTGCAGGGGAACCTTCTCCAAAAAAGATGGCCTGGATTAGTGTTCAAGTTATACAAACAAACCTAGATTCAGCATGCCTGAATCTAGTCTATGCTACAGCAAACAAGGCCATTTAAATATCACACTTAGCATTAAAATAGCTGTGCTCCCTATTAACAGAATTCTAATAAAGTTATGTTGTCTTTTCAACTACTGATTCTTTTATCTTCAAGAAAAGACTGTCATTAAATCTGTTTTAATGAATGAGTCAGCCCCGTATGTCAGTATCACTATAGAATAAAGCTATAACCACTAAAGGTGCCTCACACTTCCTAGCTAAACATTCCCCTAATGCAAAGACATACAAATATAAATTGTACCATGTCTTTTTAAACACTTTTATTATATTATCATTTAGGAAATAAGCAAACATACATTATTAGAAAAGAAAACAAATTGTATTAAATGTTTTTTTTCCACTTTCATACATTATACATCACATTTTTATAACTATCATCAGTCCAACATTACATAAATTGCTGAATCCCTGCCTTCCCTTAAACCTCACTCCTCCTCCTAAATATTATTCTGCATGTACCTCTAATACTAAGCATAAAATTATTCTCAGAAATAAATCTTGGAATAAATGGCGTTCCTCTAGAAACCCAACAGACCATCAAACCTTTAGAGAGCTCAGAAACAGTACCAAAAAAGCCATCCTAACAGATAAAAAGAATTTTTACTTCGAACTGCAGCAATCCACCAAAAAAGAACCAAAAAAATTCTGGTCTACTATTAACAATCTAATTACCCCAGGCAAATTAGTTACACCCAATCCACAGGACTCAGACCCCGAAGATCCCACTTTAATAGCCAATAATTTCAATACTTTCTTTACTACTTCCATACAAAGTCTAGCAAACCACCTATCTCCTGATACTTCTCAACTGCTCTTAAGTAGCTTCAATGACTCTCTTCCTCTCCTTCAACTACAACCTATACCCACCTCTTATATACAATCTCTACTACACAAACTTAAACCCACTACCCCCTCAGCAGACAAGCTTCCTGCTGAATTCCTGCAAGTAGCAGCTAAAGCTATTGCCTATCCTGTCTCTATCCCAATAAACAGATCCATAAAAGAAAGTACTTTCCCAGCAATCTGGAAAATATCATACATCATACCCTTATACAAAGGAGGTAAATCTACTGACATTTCTAACTTTCGACCTATCGCACTATTATCTCCTCTGGCCAAAATTATGGAAAAATGTATACACAAACAACTACTTAACCATCTCCTCCTTAACAACCTACTAGCTAACACTCAACACGGATTTAGGCCTTCACATAGTACTACCACTGCACTACTTTCTTTCACCAACACTATCAACTGTAACCGTAACAACAACAAACTAACCTCTTCTCTTTTCCTAGACCTATCAAAAGCCTTCGATATGGTAAACCATACACTTCTTCTCCACATACTGAAATCCCTTGCCTTAGATAACTCTTCTATAACCTGGCTTTCATCATATCTTGAAGACCGACATTAAGCAGTACTCTGGAAAAATTCTCTATCTACTCTACTACCTATCTCTTTAGGAGTACCACAGGGATCTATACTAGGCCCACTTTTATTCTCCATCTTTATTAATGATCTCCAATCATCTATCCAAAACACTACCTGCATACAATATGCAGATGATTCCACAATAATTTGTACAGCTTCCTCTCAAACAGAACTCCAATCCCTTACACAAGCAACCTTTTCAACCGTTGAACAATGGTTCTCAAAAGATGTCTTCTCCTCAACCCCAAGAAAACAAAACTATTACTTTTTCACCTACACACAAATCTACTCAACTAAATTTTACTATCACTGCAAGTGACAACTCCCACATCTCCCCCGACTTCACTACAAAACTGCTTGGTGTTACTATTGATAATAATCTTAGCTTTGATCATCACATTAATAACACAATAAAAGCAGTTAATAAAAGATTGGTTCACTATACAGAATCAAACCCTTCCTTACACCTGAAGCACGGACTACCTTAGCACAATCACATCTTATCTCTACCCTTCTGTATGCTTCCTCTATCTACACTAATCTCTCTAAAGGTAACCTTAGGAAACTGTCTACATCTTACCACAACATAGCTCGATTTGCCACTGCATCTCAATATAGAACTCACCATTGCCTAAACTTAAAACAATTACACTGGCTGGAACTTCCCAACAAGATTATCTATCAACAACTCTTAGTAGCACATAAAATTTTATATCAACCCTCAAAACACCAGCTCTTAGCGACCTCTTGACTCCCTATAATAATTTAAAACAACTACGCTCCTCCCAAAAGCTACAAGTTAATATTACCAGAATTTTAAACGCTGCAGGGAACTGCCTTTTCTCCAACTCAGTTGGCAAAATATGGAATAACCTTCCCTTACATATCTCCTCTATAGCCACTTTTCCTTTCTTTAAGAAACAACTTCTTTCACATCTGAACAATTTCTGGCTCTGCTCTTGTACCAATCCAGACTAACCTACTTTCATCTTTAAACTATATTTTATTTATTTAACACTCCAATCTTTCTCTCTAATCTCAAATAACTTTGTTTCTATTGTTGCTACTGATGAAAAAAAAAAAAAAAAAAAAAAATTTTATTTGCTTGTTTTTACTACATAACTAGTATTACATAATTGGTATTATTTGCTCTTTGTTAGTTTGCATAACCTGACCTGAACTAATATCCTTGTATTTTTGCTCTTTGTCTATATCATAAGTGACTATTTTACATGTATTTCTATAACCATGCTTTAATCTGAGGAGCTTTTCTCCCCGGGCCTCCACTGAAAATGGACAACGATCCAGTTGGACTAGCCCGGTCAACAAATGTAAAATAAATAAATAAATAAATAAAAATGTATTGTTCCCATCATTTCCATTTATTTCCATGTCATTTGCTCATTCCCATTTCTAAATATTCCTCTTTCAGTTCATTTATCTCTTTTAGAATGTTCAGTACTTCAAATACAGTTGATTTAGATTTTTATTTGCATTTTCTAGTAAATGTGTTTTTTTTGCAGCCAGCAGAATTACACTTAACTAAAACTTACTATGTCTAGACAATTCAGATCCTGTGTCCCAACTCAAAAGAGTCATTTCCTTAGTGTTAACAGCCATTTACTCACCAATAGTTCTGACAGAGTACTTGGTAGGGAATTTTAAAATATGCCAAATGTTTACACTTGCAAAGCATATCTTCCCAGTTACCTCTTTCTTCATAATCACACTTCCAACATTTTCTACATACCTGAGGAAAAATTCTTTGAAGCCTGCTTGGTGTATAAAATGCCCATGCAAACACTTCCAACCAAAATCCTAAACCTTCTGGATTTTGTTTCATACTTGGGAGTTATACATATGTCCTCCCATTGTTACCTTGTAAACTGCTTTTCATCTCTCTTCCCAATCTTTTCTAACTTGCTCTGACTGATTCCTGCAGTTATTGTGCAATATTTTATATGTCCTACTAATTATCCATTTCTAATAGCAGCTTCTGTTCTAGATTCAACTAAAACCTCTACCAAAGCAGTTTTTTTTAGGATTCCCCTATTCCTTTCTCTTTTATACTCGGATATCAATCCCCTGTAGGGAAGGCAGTCTCTAGCCTGCAGTCCAAATGTCTTCTTGGCCTCTTTCCATTCTATTACCTTTCCTTCTGTAGTTACTTGCTCCCGATACCTAGGCTCCTTTGCCAGTTTTCTCCAGTAAATTTTAACCCTCTCTTGTCTATTTTCTGTACTCCCACCTGCAGTTATCCTTATTGGCAAAATCTCCTTTCTCCATTCTCATGTTGGCTTAGTTCTTAGAATACTTTCTGCTACTTTATGAGTTAGTATTCTGTATTATTGTTATTATCCTTAAGGATCTGCATCCAAAATCCCACTCTCTCCTTTTTTCTTGAACTCACCCCCCTCAAGCAGTTTTATATGTGGAATATAAGCACGTCAGTGTAATCCTCCTCCCTACTACCACAAATCTACCATTATAAGATCATAGGATCATAGGAGGACCATAGGAGGCAACTAGGCTAATGGCCATGGGACTCTTACAAGCCTAGCCAAAAGTGAGGGACACAGATGGAACCCCTGGGACAAATACACTTGAAGAGGGTCAGCGAGGTGCTCTGCTTGACATGTATGGGATGTCTATTCCAGAGAGGGGGCAGCCTCTGGGAGTCAAACCTGTCTCTCCAGCAGGTTTTGTTGATGTCGCATATTAGATTCAGGTGTTTCGAGAAGGTAATACATGAAGAGTTAGACTTATGGATATGGAGCATTTCTAGTAGGGTAGGGTCTAAGATTGCCTTGTAGGCAGGACACAGATCACCCCTGAGCAATCTGTGCAATACTGAATAGAGTGATAGCGATTTGAGCCTGTCTGCATAGGACAGGTGTTGGAGGCCATGGATTCTCTTTGTGAGGTATTTCAGTGGCCTTTCCAGTTGGTGAAAATGGTTGGAGAGGTACATACCAAACAGGGTGTTATACTCAATTATTGGTCTAATGAGACAGGAGTATAGAAAGGAAATAATCTCCTGTTTTCTGGTTGCAATACCTTTACTTATGAGATGAACTAAGTAAAAGGCTTTTCTGACCACTGCCACTACATGATGGTTGAATGTGAGGTTGTTATCAACCTGAGTGCCCAGGTCTCTCACCACAGGTTGTGTGCTTAGGGGGTTGCCGTTGATGTTGTAATCAGTAGGGGCCATGTTTTTGCCAAATGGTATGATGATACATTTTTTTGCATTTAGCTTGAGGCCATGACTTTGGCACTAGTCATTAGTTGCTGTGAAACCCTCTTGCAGTATGTTAACATCATTTGGATGTTCAATGACAGCGCACAACTTACAGTCATCCACAACCTTGGCCCACCACAGGCCTTTTTTCTTTGCCTCGACCTCTGAGAAGTAGATGCCAAACAGTAGGGGTCCCAGGACAGAGCCCTGAGGAATTTCACTAGTGACAGATCTGTTATCAGAGGTGGAGGTACCTACTTTGACTTTGAGGGTCCTGTCGGTGAGCCATTTTGTCACCCACCTGATTAGATAGAAATTTACGCCAAGTTGTGTTAGCTTTTCAATGATTCCCAAATGTGGGATTGTGTCAAAGGCCTTGGCCAAGTCAAGGTAACCTGTATGCACTAACTTTCCCTCATCCAGGGCCTTAGTGACAGTCTCAAAGTAGTCAATCAGGTTCAACAGGCAAGATCTGCCTTTGTCAAATCTGAACTGGGTAGGGTCAAGTGCTTGGAGATTGCCTATGTCTTTGTTTATGAGATCCATAATAATACACTCCATGGCTTTACAGATCAGACTTGTCAAGCTAATGGGGCAATAGTTTCCAGGGTCAGTAGTGGGACCACCTTTGTGCAAGGGGATGACAATGGCAGTTCTTCTCTCTGCTGGAATGAAGCTTGTACTTAGGCTGTGGTTGAATAGGGTGCTAAGTGGCGAAGCCTGTTCTTGCTGAAAATAGTGCAAAATACAGCCTGGGATACTATCAGCTCCCAAGGAAGCTGTGTTCTTTGCCTTGAATAGGGCATCTAGCACTTGATCTATGGAGATGTGAGGTGTGAGACAAGTATCAGGGATGTTGAAAGGATTTTTGGGGAGGCAGGGGGGTGAAGTTTTTACTGAACCTATCTGCTAGCAGGTTGTCTAGGTCAACAGGATCTGTGTAAGTGATACTGTTAAATACTAATTCAGAAAAATACTTTTTTCCTCTTCTGTCACTATTGGAGCCCCTCTAACAATTGATATTATTACTTACTTCCCTTTTCCTTTATCTCTAATATTGTGCTGAATATCCATCCTGAAATCCTTTTTTATCAAATTCACATGCTCATTTATTTCCAAAGATATCTCCTGCAGTATTATAATTTGCACTCTGCATTTTATTAATATGATTCAATACCCTTTCCTTTTTGTCTGTGCCATTGCCATACCTAGTTTTGTCTAATGCATCACATTTAATTCTGTAAATAGTCTTACTACCTTTAGTCTTATGGCTTTTAATACATTTTTATAATTTCCTCTAACTTAATTCCTTTTGCCTTGCAACTGGATTAACACTACTCTCATTATCCTTAATTAGTCATATTTATTCTATTTATATTTCCCCTCAACAGGATTTGAGAATTATGAATAACACATTATTGAATTCATTCTGAAAAATATATAAAAGTTGTTTTTTCCCTACACATATCAGCTTTGAAATAAAATACCTTTACTTGACTTTACAGTGCCAAACATTTAATACCTTGTGTATCAGATGAGCAGTTACTGGTTAGTTTTGGATTGAACCCTGAATCTTCTGATTGTGCAGAACCTGAGTTTTCTATTTTGACTTTATTGTAAACACAAAAGACTTTGTAGTCTTCGGTATTTCAGCCACATAAGCATTTACCCTGGATTAGCTGTAAATTTTCACTCTAGCTAATAAATAACAAAAATGATAGCAATGCTTTCCTATTATAACCCTCTATTTTTATGGATCACTGCTGATTTGTCTGATAGAAACTCAACGTTGGATAGAAATTGAAAAAGTGGCAACTTCCTAGCCTTTTCTCTGCATTCTATGTCAAACTGTCTCTTAGTCTATCTTTTGTTCTACTCAGAGATCAATGAAGCTTTTCTTATACATTAATGTGGTTACCCCTCACATTCTGAAGACATACCTGTCATCATCTTTTACCCTCTGCCTTGTGAAAGCATATACACATATTTGTCCTTCTTAAAATCTTAATTATTTAAATCTACTGCTGTTTCCAGTTTACTTATGAAATCCATTTTATAACAATAGGAACGATGTAGATTTATCAAAAACAGCTTCTGTAAAAAAAGAAAATCTTTGGATTTGGAAACTTACACCTCTTTATTATCTTCCCCTTGGAAAATACTGTTTTAAAACGTACCACTATGTAATGTCTGGTGTACCCACATTTACAAATTAAAATTTTTCATTTTTAGAATCTCCCATTAAATTCTTAGTGTATAAATATGTAACACATAAGCTAATCATTTCCTTTTTAACTTAATAAATACAATATATGAGAATCATATATAACAGAGAGATTAGAGTACTCTCAGTTTTGTCTTGAGTGGATGTGTAATAAATAAATTCCAAAATAATGTTTATTTTATGATAGCCAGTGGACATGTAATAAATAAATTCCAAAATAATGTTTATTTTTATGATACTTTTTGTTACTCTCCATAAACAATCCTAACAGTCCCTGCAATTACACAACTTTCCAATTAAATCATATGTTCATACCTCATTAAAGGACATAAACTTGTGCAAGTCATTGTGTAATTACACATGTAAAATATTTTCTTGACCTCATCGGCATTACAAAGAACTGCATAAAATAAACAAAAAAAAATGTATCAAGCTGTAAAATTTAAATTACCACTCTAGGAAACTAATCAACCCTCACAGTGCAAACATTCAATAGTTCTGTGACTGTGGGGTGTGCCTGTGTGTGGTGGTAGGGGTGATAACCATGCTTACATAACATTTCATATTTAATTACCCATACAGAAATCTACAAATGCCTTTTTGTCATTGAAATGCATCCATTATCTTCAATGTCATACAAACATGCACAAAGAATAAAACTGTTGTCATTAGTTCCTGTGATTGTGAATCACAGAATCTAAAGCAATACCTTCATGATATAAGCAATGTCTCATAGTTGTGACAGTATTACCTTTTTCCCGTAGTACCTTACATATGAAAATGATTTCTACAAAAGGGCCTTTCAGAAACAGATGCTTGGTGCCAGAGCCATGTACTCAAGCTCAATGCCAAGAAATGTATAGTTATCCCCTTTGGGAAAAAACATGCAGCCATGAATTACCACATAGGTGGCAGTACACTAAACACCACATCACCACAACAGTCAGGAAATCCTTCTATGTGGCACACCTCATCACTAAGGGTTTTCATCCAGAAAAAAGGAGGTCATTGTCCCACTGAACTCATTCCTCATTAGACCCATTATAGAATACAATGCCTTGTTTGGTATGTACCTCTCAAGACATCTGCAACAACTGGAAAGGCCCCAGAAATACCTCACTAAAAGAATCACAGGCCTAAAGCAGATGCCCTATGCTGACCATCTAAAAAAACTCCACCTATACTCTGTTGCATATCGTCTACTCAGAGGCGATCTCTGCTTAACATACAAGACCATGTCAAACCCAGAGCTATTGGACATGCTACACTTAAAGAAATCCCAATCCCTCAGAGACACACGCTCCAGGGATCTAAACCTTGTCATCACAATGAACAAAACATGCTGGAGGGATAGGTTCCTGACCCAGAGACTCCCCATACTCTGGAATAGACTACCCATACATGTCAAGCAGAGTGCCACTTTGGCCCTCTTCAAAAGGAACCTTGATGATTGGTTGAGTAGGCTTGCCACCCCTTCGTTTTTTTTCCGGACTATCAGGAAATCAAACTGATTCTCCAGTAGTCCGGAAAACACTGTACAAACTCCGGTATTCTGTTTCAAAAAGGAAACAGACTATCGGAGTTTGTAAATCGGCTGATTTACTATGCTTTTCTTACAGAAAAGCATAGCAAATCAGCCAAAAGCAGGCGGCGGGAGCGAAAAAAGAGGGCGTTCTCGTTGATCGGCTGATTTACTATGCTTTTCTTACAGAAAAGCATAGCAAATCAGCCAAAAGCAGGCGGCGGGAACGAAAAAAGAGGGCGTTCCCATTGAGTGATGCTGTCGTGACATCACAAAATGGGCGGTATGTTGGCGGGAGAGGGGTGGGTGGGTTACTGGTGGCCAGGGGCGTGGCTCCGGTTTTAGCCGTGAATGAAGGTGGCAACCCTATGGTTGAGAGATAGGAAATTCACCTTGGGGATCACATCAGTCACCCTGCTAGACAGGGGTCCAGGGAAGTAAATACTGTGGGAAGAAATAGCTAGAGAATTGTTATGGCTATGCTTGTGTAGGCCCTAGGGATGATAGCTTAGTACTAACCTATGAACCTTTGAACCTATAATTTATCTCACATGTAATGGCAGTATTAACAGTAAAATTGGTATCAGTACTGGACATCGCCCCTTATTTTTCTTTCTGCATTAAAGAAAAATAATACACATAACTTGAAAGTCTAACAGTCCACACAGTAGGCAACTAGAAGTGGAAAGAATCAAACCAGGCATTCTGAAATAATGTTTCATATTAACTGCCAGCAAAACTATTTATAAATATATATATAAGAACTCTTCACTTAGAATCCTGGGTTTGTAACATTGAAAAACAGTGGTCAAATAACAAGTTATTTCTGTTTTATCAAAAGCATAGCTGGAGAGCATTAAGCTGTGAGATTTGAATTTACAACCCACCTGGCAGGTATCCAACAAAGTAACACATCTGGAATATATAATGTTAAGTTAATGTTCCTGCAAACTGCATGAAAGCCTATAACATTTTTTTTGTTAATTTATCTTTTATGGTTTTACAAAAGCAAAAATAAAAAAGAACATATATAAGACAGAGTCTCTCTGTGTAAATAGATATTACAGATGCATTTCCCTTGCCAAAGGCAAATATTTATAGTCATTCAGAGAAGATGTCCTTGAAGATAAAAAGTGCTTGGAATCAGAAATATTACAAAGACTGGCAACATAGTCAGTGTGTAGTCATTGGAAATGCCCACAGAGAAAATAACACTTGATATATTTTTTAGCGGCATATCACAGAAGTAATATACTTTTCCTGGAAATGTATCTCATCTTGCAGAAAACAGAATATCTGGGTTTTATTATACCTTTTGAGATGCTTAAAACATTGTTAGCACACAACAGTCACTTGATTTTAATTTATGACACATTTTACTCTTGTTGACTTAACTGGGTAGACTACATCATACACTCACATGAACTGGCTTTAAAATTTTAACCAAGCTGATCCTGACAATAAGCATCAGATACAATAATTCTGTCTTTGTCTTTTTGCTTTATACTGCTATAATGTCTGTCCTGTAAGATTCCTGCCATTATAATGTGATAGTTTATGGCAAAACAATGCACTGCTGCTTTTCACTCTAGTTTGCCTTACAATGGTCTATCAGTAGAAAGTGACAGTTAAAACTACTTTAAGAATCTTAGCAATTCATCTAGAATGTCTGTGCATTTTTCTGTTACAAATGTCTCCCATACACTTAACGAATATTACCTCAATTAAGAGAACTAAGTCATTAATGTCTTATAGGCCTGAAAAGCATTAATATATTAATTCCAAGCTCACGAGACCCCCCTTTAAAAATTTTTTTCAGTTTACTTAGTATGCAATTAGAAAGATAAATATGATTACTGTCCATGCATTTTAAAAGGATGACAACAAATGAAATGATACCTTTTATCCAATCTCTTCATCTGACAAGACACACACCATCTTAAACTAAAGTCAGCTGCTTCAGTCATCCTTTTTCAAAAGTGATTCACTCACCATGTGAGCTTATATTGTCATTCTAAAAGTATAATTTCTGAGTGATAATGAATGCCTTGTACAGATCAGAATTGAGTTCTTTACTATTTCCACAACTCTCCTTCTCTAGATGCCATGCTATTTCATAAATCTGCAAGAATGCATCGTCATGGACCTAATACACAAGGATATAGGGAATCTTCAAACTCTGGATCCCACACAGTTTGGTTTTGTGAAGGGTAGATCATGCCTGCTCAACTTGGTTGACTTCTCTGTGTCAGTCACCAGAGCTGTGGATAAGGCAAGGTGGTTCATACAGCCTACCTTCATCTGGCCAAGGCCATTGATACCATTCCCCACTCAGGAATCATAGAAAAACTCATTAAGCTAGGCATCAATCCCTTTATCACTAGGTGGGCTGCAAACTGGCTCACAGATAGAACCCATAGTGTAAAAGTAGCTGACTCCAAGTCAGACTACCAACCAGTCACAAGTGGAGTCCCACAGGGATCAGTGCTGGGTCCTCTCCTATTTGGTATCTACTTCTCAAAAGTCCAGTCCAACACGAAGGGACTCTGGCTGACAAAGTTCACAGACGATTGCAAGTTGGGAGCCATTATTAACTCCCCAAGTGATGTTGACATCCTACAGAAAGGCTTCACTGAGACCAACGACTGGTGTCAGAACCATGGCCTTAAGCTCAATGCCAAAAAAATGTGTTGTCATCTCCTTTGGGAAAAACCTAGTTCCCATGAACTACCACATCGATGGTAGTCCACTGAACACAGAAGGTGTTATAAGAGATCTGGGAACACAGGTTGACAGCAACCTCTCTTTTGACCACCACACTTTCACTGTAGTCAGAAAGTCCTTCTATGTGGCACATCTCATTACTAAGGGTCTTGCATCCAGAAAGAAAGAGGTAATTGTCTCCCTCTACTCTTCCCTCATTAGGCCAATCATCGAGTACAATGTCCCATTTGACATATACCTCACTAGACACCTGCAACAACTGGAGAGGCCACAAAAGTACCTCACAAAAAGGATCCTAGGCCTTAAACACTTGCCCTATGTGGACAGACTCATAAAACTCCAACTATTCTCTGTCTCATATTCCCTACTTAGAGGCGATCTCTGCTTGACTTATAAAGCCATGGCAGACCCAGCTCTGTTAGAAATGCTACATCTAAAGAAATCCCAACCCCTCCACACCACATGCTCCAGAGACTTCAACCTCATTACATGCAATCAACAGCACATGCTGGAGGGACAGGTTCATAACCCACAGACTGCCCATGCTATGGAACAGACTTCCCATACATGTCAAACAGATCACCTCACTGACCCTCTTCAAGAGAAATCTTGATGAGTGGATGGGAAATAGAAAATTCACCCCAGGGATCACTCCAGTGGCTCTACTCAACAGATGCACTGGAAACTAAGGTCAGGTGGCATGTTGCCAAGGTAATCCTATGGGCTAGGCTTGTAAAGGCTCCAGTGCCATTAGCCTAGTACACACCTATGAACCTATAAGATGAGATAATATACTTTCTTATTTTATTTCTATATCTGGTTTCACCAAATTCAAAGATCTAATTGTAGTCTAGAAAATATATCTCTTGGAGACATAAATCATGTTTTGCTTATTTCTGAATAGGATAGTAGCATTCTTGAGAATCACAAAAGTGAATCTAAAATAGCAATCTACAGGCTAACTTTTTTATACATGCATACACAAAGTACAAAATCAGCTATTCCTCGGGTTAGGTAGTTCTTTTTAATCACAATTAGCTGATTGTTACATTATCCAATCATTATTTAAATGACAGCTCAGATTGTCACATTTCTGAGAAACTTCTCTGTTCTGAATATTTCTCACACTTTTACATTTATATTTCCTTTATGCTTGTTAATACTCTAGTCACATGGCATGCTACAAAAGCAAGGACAAAGCACAATAGCAATCCCTTATTTCTACAAGCAATGTTTCTAACTATACTTTTCTAACAGTGTTATTTGTTTATACTTTAGCTATTACAAACAAAGCATGGCTAAGCTTCCTTATCTAGCATGATGTCTGAATTAATTCCACAGAACAGGATTATATTTTCTGCCCTAGATTGCACAGAAGAAATGTCTGACATAATTCTACTTCAAGAAATTTGTTCTGACACACACACACACACACACACACACACACACACACACACACACACACACACACACACACACACACACACATGCACTCTCACATAGCCCAATCTCCATAACCTATTTAACAAATATTGAATTAAAAAGTGAAATATAAATAAACTACCATTTCATAAACACTTTGTAGCCAAATGACTACCAGATCAGAGGCCTGTCACTCTCTCATTACATCCCAAGGCTGCTGTAGTATTAGCAGTCTGAGGCCTGACCTTTGAATGGTAGTAAGAACTGTACTTTAGTGTAGCTACAGTGAATGTACTCTGATTAAAAGTTCCCCATTATCAGTAAATTTCTTTTTCATTCCACTCCAAAGATGCCATCTTTTATCCCTCTTAAAGAGGTGGTCACTGCACAAGAATATTGCCAGCATAGCCAATTTCAGATTGACTCAGGTCATGTCCTCACCTTCTTATTTACTTCTTTATTTTGTTGCCTTGATTGTTTCACCTTGTAAAGAAGGCTATAGCCACTCAGAATTTAACTTATCCATGCCTCCTACAGACTTTAGCATGATATGTTTTATATATATGCCATGAGCTTTTTGTTGCAGACACTGGTTCATAGATTCATAGGTTCATAGATTAGTACCAGGCTAACAGCCCTTCTGGGTCATTTTAAGCCTAGCCAATTACCCCATGTGAGAATCAAACCCTGTACCTTGTGTCTGTAAGGCAAACACCTTAACCATTATGCCAACCTCCCACACAAAAGTTCATAGGTTCATAGATTAGTACTAGGCTAACTGCCCTTTTGAGCCAAGACTGTGACAAGACATCAGTTTTCAAGAAAGATGCAATTTCGGTATTATGTTGCTTCATGCAAATATGCATGCTATGTATGTATACCTTTAAAAAGCAATTTATTTATTTTAGTTTTATTAACCATGTAAGCTTAGTAAGTACAAGTATTTTTGTTCAAAAAGGCAACCCAGGAGGATATTATAAGTGACTAGCTTACAATTAGATATAAGGCAAATGGAATCTTTGAGAATCAAAGCATAACTGCAGCATCAAGCTAGGTAGCAGTTCATGGCCTTAACTTTTGGTATTATACTTCTAGATTCAACATAGACATTGCCTACACATTGTCTACATATTGTATTTGTATTTTTTTCCCCATTTATCACTGATTAACTTTGCAATTTTCCCATGCTATTAGAATTCATATCACTATTTAGACTGATGCTTCCATGGAAGAGACCAGGATTTCCCTGATGCTTTTCAATTCCCTCATCTGATTTAAATAATATACTTAAATAATGATACACTTAAACATTTCACCTAAGATCTCATTTCCCTATGCAGATAAGTGTGATCATCAAGTTAGTATCGGTGTGCACTACTCCAAATGGCATCTCCAGTTACTACTGGAAGTAAATTCCTATGTTATTTTGCTTATTTATATTATTTACTGCACTTTTTATTTCCTGCCGCCTACTTTAATATTGTATTTCTATACTGTGTACTAAACTGCACTATTGTACTGCAAATGTCTGCCTTACTTCTGCCTGTTAAACTACATTTTATTGCTGTTTTCACTGTTTGCTAAGCTCTTTTTGCTATTTTCACTGTTTTTAAGTATTTGCCAGTACTTTTTACTGTTCAAAGTAATCTGTTCTGTTTGTTCTGGTTTTCCCACCAAGCAGTGGTAAAATAACTGGATTGATAGCTATTTAAAACATTCTTTAGAGTTTCCTTGCTGTTTTTCTGCTGTTTAAAACATTTTTTAGTGTATCATTGCTATTTTTCTGCTGTGTTAAAAATTCTCTAGTGTTTCCTTACAAAACTAGGGTAGCTAGTAGCTGTAGTATAGTCCAGATACTAGTTTGCTGCATCTGGGGCTGTTTGCAGTGGCTGTTTGTTTTGAACACATTTATCAGGCCATCTTGGATTAGAAAGTGACCTTCTGGACTCCAGTGAGAGAAGTGTGCTGATTGGAACCTGTCTGATAAAGGGTAGTTGGTCTAGGGCTTGGAGTAAGCATCCTCATTTGTCCTTTTGAGCCTTTTTTAATGTTTTTTTTTTTTTTCAAGTTTTTAGCTTCTGGTATTTAAGCACTACATTTGAGCAGGTTTCTGCTTGATTGTACCAAGCTGAACTGAGGTGGGCTACTAGCCACAACTCTGTACCGAGATGACTAGAGGCTTCTGAGCTCCCGAAAAACCATAAGTTGCCTGTTTTTTTATTTTGCTTATTTATATTATTTACTACACATTTTATTGCCTGCTGCCTATTTTAATACTGTATTTATACACTGTATACTAAACTGCACTGTTGTACTGCAATTGTCTGCCTTACTGTGCCTACCTGTTAAATCATATTTTATTGCTGTTTTCACTGTTTGTTAAGTATTTGCTGGTACTTTTCACTTTGCAAAGTAATCTGTTCTGCTTGTTCTGGTTTTCCCACTAAGTAGTGTTAAAATAACTGGGTTGTTAGCTGTTTAAAATATTCTTTAGAGTCTCCTTGCTGTTTTTCTGCTGTTTAAAATGTGTTTTAGTGTCTCACTGCTATTTTTCTGCCATGTTAAACATTTTCTAGTGTTTCCCAATGAAAGTAATAGCTGTAGTATAGTCTAGATACAGGTCTGCTGCATCTGGGTCTGTTTGTAGTGGCTGTTTGTTCTGAGCATGTTTTCCAGGTCATCTGTGGTTGGAACGGGCCCTTCTGCAATCTAGTGAGAGTGTGCTAATTTGAACCTCTCTGGTAAAAGATGGTTGGTCTAGGGCTTGGAGTAAGCATCCTCACTGGTACTTTTGAACCTTTTTAAAAATGTATTTCATGTTTCTAGCTTCTGTATTTAAGTCTTGTATTTCAACTGTTTACTGCTTGTTTTAACATTGCACAGCACTGCAGACTGCTGGGCAATTGTGCGCCATAGCTGGACAGATAAATTCAACAATTTCTCCCTTAGATACAGCTGTAGCACATTAGTGTAGCCCTCATCCTTAGTACTTTCTCTGGTCAAAGAAATACTGCTAGTGAGCTGTAACCTATTAAACCACCATAAAACACCCTCGGCAGAAGTATCCATCCACTGAGCTCCTCCTTGATCGGTCATGAAAAGCCCCTTCTTTGTGATTATGGACAGTAGGACTAACCTTGTTTCTCCTGTCAGCCTTGTTGATTTGGGTCTCTTGAGACAGTGTAGCAAATGCCTCATGTACAGTGACAACCATCTAGTAATAACTCACCCTAGTACAGAGTGCAAGAGATGTAGCTACACCAAAAATCTTGAATGCATGCTCTCTCACACACAAAACAGTAACACTGAAGATGTTGTCAACCCACCTACCACTACTCATGCACATAGTACCACTACACAGACACATAGTACACATCAAGCACAAATATCAGCATATGCAGAGGTTCTCTCAAAGAACTTAACAAAACACCCAAGACCTCCAAAACACAAGACTACTACAACTAGCACAGTTCCCATGACACATGATACATGACACATAGTAACACCAGTGTCTCCCCTACCATGTTCATAAGACATAACACTCAAAACCCAAATTTTCTTGTCAGTGGAGACTCCATAGTTAGACACACGGATGTCCCACTCACCAGGCTGGACAAGGAGAAAGTCACAGTCAGCTACCTGCCCAGTGCCAGGAATCATCATATCACTCATGCATTCAGGTCTCTCAGCAACAAGTACCATTATGACTCTGTCATAGTTCATGTTGGAGTGAATGACCTGAGATGTATCTCACTGGACTATATGAAGAGATACCGGGTCAAGCTCTCTGAGTATGTGTCCCAGACAGGTATGTCCCCTAGACTTGAGCAGCATACTACCCTCACTTAGAATGATACCACAGTATAAACAAAAATGATTGATTTCAACAATTGGCTTAGTTTTTGGTGTCATTCAAAGGAGATCCAGTTTCTGTCAGCCTGGGAAGCCATGGTCGACAAACCTCGCTGCTTTGCCAGAGATGGTTTGCACCTGGCACCACTAGGCTTTTGGCTGCTGGCCTCTCCCATAGTGCATTTTTAGTTAAAGTCTCAAAAACAAACTTACTGATGTGAATTTTGCCAATCAAAACAAAATATGGGTTATGCTGCTAAATGCTCGGACCTTAAACCAAAAACTGCACACCCTGGAAGCACTTCTATCACTGGAATATGTAGATGTCTGTGCAGTCAGAGAAACCTGGTTCAAGGCCTCAGGGAGTACCCTGGCCTTACAAGGCTACTATGCCTTCCACACCTTCAGACTGCAAAACAAATGTGTGAAAACCAAAGGAGGCAGTGTTTCTATCTATATTAGAGATAAATTTACCTCTCATCTAGTTAGACTGGACAACTCCGTGACATTACTCCAAGTACAGGTTACTGTGGGTAAGACCCCCATTCAAGTCATTGCCAGTTATAGATTCCCCTCCATGGGTCATGATGTGCATGAAGCCTACTTGACCAAACTGGAGTCAATACAAATAATCCCAAACACTCTGGTTATGGGGGAGTTCAATTATCACACCATCAACTGGGAAATCTACGCTAGCCCTAACTCACTAGCACAGAAGTTCCTTGACTTTGTTAACTCAAATGCCCTGAAACAAATTGTTCATACCCTGAAAAGAGGAACAAGCATACTAGATATGGTCCTCACTAACATGTCAAACAGATGCACTGTCGCAACTGTCGGACCCTCATTAGTTAAATCTGACCACAAGTCAGTCACCTTTGAGCTGGCACTAATACCAGAACCTATAACGGGTGAAATCAGACTAAAAAACTTCACCAATGTAAAGTATACCCTCCTAGGTGAAGGTATAAATGCATTCCAAGCCCCCCCCCCCCAGGTGGAAGTGGTAACTACACTAAAGCTTACACTAAAGCCCTGTACAATCACTTGCATAAGTGTATAGACTTGGCTGCACCAGAAAGAATCAAAGCTAGAGCCACAGGTAAAAACAAGCTGCCATGGTGGACATCCAGCATCAACAAACTGCAATAAATGCAAAATGTTGCTGTCTAAGAAAACAAAGGTGAGGCCCCAAAAATAGAAAAGCACCCTCCTCAACCTCCACATGTAAATAAGACAACATACTAAATCCTCTATGGGCTCTTTTGAGGAAAGAACTAGCAAGCACAGCAAAAGATAACCTTAAGGCCTTGTACAGCTATGTATGTAGCCTAAAAGGTAGGACATAAGCATGTGCAGAACTAGTGACTAACGGTAGCACACACACTGACCCCACAGAGATAGCAAACCTGCTAGCGGATAGGTTTGGAGAAAATTTCACTCCCTTATCCCCTCCAAACTTATCACAAACCTTCAGCCAGACTTACCCCCCCAACCTACATATCTGAAGAGCAGGTCATTAAAGCCTTGCCCAAGGCAAACAACACAGACTCTATGGGACCAGACAGCATCCCGGTCTGTCTTCTAAACAGGTGAAAACATGAGCTAGCATCACTATTAAGTACCCTTTTCAATCATACCCTAACCACAAGCTTTGGTCCTGCAAAATGGAGAACAGCAACATTTATTTCCCTCAACAAAGGTGGCCTAGAAACAGACCCAAAGAATTACAGACCCATAAGCCTGACCAGCCTCATCTGTAAGGCCATGGAATGTATCATTATGGACCTCACAAATAAAGACATAGGCAACCTCCATACCCTGGATCCAACCCAGTTCAGTTTCATCTAGGGTAGATCCTGCCTGTTAAATCTGGTGGATTTCTTTGAAAATGTGACCAAGGCTATTGGCAAGGGCAAATCTGTGCACACAGCATACCTCGATTTGGCAGAAGCTTTCAACACAATCCCACACTCGAGAATTAGCAATAAATGTAGCAAACTGAATGTAAATGTCTTTGATGTAAGATAGGCTGCCAACTGGATCACAAACCGGCCACACACTATCAAAGTGGGTGACTCCACATCATCCAGCAGACATGTCACCAGCTGGGTGCAGAGGGGTCAGTGCTGGGCCCCCTACTGTTTAATATATACCTCTTGAAAGTTTAGGTCAAAAGTAAGGGGTTGTGGCTGACCAAGTTTGTGGACGACTGCAAACTGGGTGCAATTATCGAATTCGCCAAATTATGTCAGTATAATCCAGGAGGATCTTACACAGATCAATGACTGATGCCTTAGTCAAGGTCTCAAACTGAATGTAAAGAAATCTATCATTATTCCCTTTGACAAAAACAATGTCCCTTCACACTATCACATCAACAACAATACCATAAGTACCCATGAAGTGGTAAGGGATCTGGAATCACAAGTAGACTGTGACCTTAAGTTCGACTACCATGTGTCTACCGAAGTAAGGAAGGCTTTCTATGTAGCACAATTGATTAGGAAAGGCATCACCTTGAGAGCAAAGGAGGTTATAACCCCTTGCCAAAGGAAAAAACTTCAAAGACCAATACACGTAAGGTTCAGATAAGGCACATTTAATAACTTGCTGCAAGGAGACAAAAACATGCAAATACAGGATTTTGCCTAACTACTAACAGGAAGTATGCTATTCTTATACTGTTCTACAAGACATTGCCTTCTATGGTTGACGTAATCAAACACAAATTTCAGTATTGTTCTACAGCAGATGTTGATCCTGGGGAAATGAACAGCTGGCTACACTGTTCCCTTCCATGTCCCAGTACAGATTACGTAATATCAATCTGTTTGCACGATTTCTAAACAATTCTTGCTCATATTCCTTATCAGGTCCTGGTGTGTTACAATAATACAGTGTACAGTGCAACAAATGTTGTTTATCAGTGTCAAGGGAGGGGAACTTGCTGATGGCTGCGTTCATCAACTCTTCGGTCACTGCCCCTGGACCAGTCGTAACCAAGTCCTGGCTGTACCAATAGAACATTTCACCCTCTGATTGCACTGCAAAGGTATCAATTTGTCGCTGTGCTTCCATACCCTGCATAGTCGGAACTACTGCTATACCAAATAGCTGCATAAGGTCTCTGCCCAAGAGGTATACTGGGCATTTTGCAGAAACAACAATTTTGCTTTTCTGGGTCAATCCTGAAACAGGATCAGTTATTGCAATATTATGGGAGAGGGGCTCCCGATACAGCTGTCCATTAGCTGCTTTCACTAGTATGTAATCAGGTGACTCTGAATTCTCTGGCAGTTTGAAGGGATGTATCAGGGTCCGTGATGCCCCTGAGTCACACAAGAATTTGACCTCCCTCCCTTCTACCAGGAGTGTAACTTATGGTTTTGTGTCTGCTATATAGAGCTCTAAGCTCAATAAAGCTAAATCCAATATTTCATTCCCTTCACTATCCGTAACTTCCTGCACTTCCTCTATTTCTTCTGTCACATCCTCTACTCCTTCTATCACATTCTCATCTGTCCTTTCTCTGCCATCCCCTTCTAGTGATTCTTGACTATCATATAGTCAGTCCTCACCCTCCTTGTCTTCCGTGGTTGCCTTCTTGTTTTTCTTGCAATCCCTTGCCAAGTGTCCCTTTTTACCGCATTTCAAACATTCACCCCTTTTCTTTCGCCCTTCAAAGTCCTCTGATCGCTGATCAGATTGTTTGTTTCTCTGGGCATTTCTCTTGCCCTTTTTTCCGGACTGTACTACATAGACTTCTGCTCCATCTTCTACAGAAAATACTTGGGCTTTCTTTTTCTTTTTGCTATTAAAATGCCTTTCAGCATGCCTAGCATATTCAAGTAATGACTGTAACCTGCTTGTACGATGATCTACCAAGTGCTTTGTAATAAAACTGCTTATGGGTGCAATGCTGCCTTTCAAAAATGCATTCTTTAACGGCTACTCATATGGGGAATCTTGTGTCTGATCTTCAGGAACCTGCATAATATCTGTCAATAGTTTCACCTTCTTGTTGGATGCATTGATTAATGCAAGTCCAGTCTGCCCTAGGCTTCCATTTCTCAGAGATGCGGTCTGTAAGACCTTTTACTCTGTTGTCTAGCTCTGCGCTGCTATGTGGGAGGGGCCTGAGCGCAGCATCACGGGGATTCCATTTGCCACTAATCATGTGCCAATCTGGTCCCATAATTTGTCTGACTACTTTTTCTACCTCTTCTCCGTTTAAATTATAACTTAGCCTCATTCCTTGTAAATCTTCTAAGAACTTTCTAAAATTAACTTTTGGATGGGGAATTCCTTCATTGGCTTTCTGGATGTCTTCTGGAGTCCAGGGTCTATACACTAGAATAGTTGGGTCCTGACCTTCTTGCCCTGCCTGAGGATTAGGTACTTCTATAAGTGGGCATATTTCTTCTTCACTCATAGATCCTGAATTCCTACCCATTTGATATAATTCAATGTCCCCTTTTGCGTTACCTGCCCGTGTTCAAGACCTGGTCTCGATGGGATCTCTAATAAATGGTTTTGCTTTCGTAGTGTCTCTATTTTCAATGACAGCAGGATATCGTGGGGGTGGAATAACCTGTTCACTTGCTTCATATTCTGGTAAGGGGGGCAGAGGGGCCAATGCTATTACTAAGTTATTGTCCTCCTTATCTAAAAACATTGCTTTTGATTTATTATTCTTTTGTTCCCTACGGTTTACTTCCTCAATCCACCCATGTGACTGAGGAATTCCTAATTGGCACTGCTTTTTTACCTGACCTTTGGAATCGGTTTTAAGCTGTTTGACAAGTTTGACAAGCGAGGATTTTTCTAATTTACCGTCAAATTCATACTTATTAACTCGTTTTGAATAGTATTTAATATTATCAGCACGCTGTGACTGCATGTATTTTGCGTCTTCGGTTAACGGCGAATTTCAGGGTCTTTTTGCGCAATTATTACCCATTTTGTTCTACCCTTTTTAATCATTACGTAACTCCTTATTTTTAATGTGGTACCACGGATTTTGTTATAGTCTCTTCAGAATGACTGCCTACCTACTCTGTTTTTCCTGATCTATGACAAGACAGTAATCTTTTCTGTCCCTGACTTGTAAAAATACAGTCTTGACAAAAACAATACAAATCTAGTCCCTGATCAGAAAAAAAGGTAGATTCACCTTACCTGAGCCTTTGTGATTGATCACCTGGTTAAAACCCATCCTTCAGTCGCAGATCAGAAAGTGGCTGGCCTGTTTTGTATGACAATTCAGTCAGAGGGCTTTTCAAATAAGAAGAACCGATGTGGTTTCTTCCCCATACGGTTTCAAGCCACCTGGCCTGTCTGATCTGAGGTGAAGTGAGGGGTTCCAGTCCTTAGGACCAATCTGTCAAAGGAAAAAACTTCAAAGACCAATACACGTATGGTTCAGATAAGGTACATTTAATAACTTGTTGCAAGGAGACAAAAACATGCAAATACAGGATTTTGCCTAACTACTAACAGGAAGTATGCTATTCTTATACTGTTCTACAAGACATTGCCTTCTATGGTTGATGTAATCAAACACAACTTTCAGTATTGTTCTACAGCAGATGTTAGTCAGATTTTCTGCTGACATGACTGGATTTATGAAAAACATTTTGAGAAAAACAGCCTGGCCTTGGTGGTCTCTAGCCCGTTACAAGCTTCTATTGTGTAGTTCTAATACATGTGTTACATTTCAAGGTACTTTTCTAGCTTAGGCACAAGCAAATGCTGATTGCAGTTCATATTTTCAAGCAGTCTTTGTTCTGATTATCTATAGCTTCTGCAGCTGTGTATTTTCTCACAGCACAAGCGGAACTCCTTGTCTAAGTCTCATAACATTAATACATCTATTCATTATTTTCCTGACACAAGCAGAAATTATCTGCTTCCCTGTAAATTTCCAAAGCATAAACAAAGATTATAACTGCGCATATTTCATGACAATACAAGGTTAGAAAGCTTCTGCAATTTGTACAGATTTTATGCAGTGTGAAATAGAATAAATGTGTTAACCCTTTTCAAGCCTTAAATGCACTAAGCATATTACTAATACATACACTAATATATATTTTTCTGACACCCCTCTATAATCGACACTAATCTGACCCATAATTGAGTATAACTCCCCATTCGGCAGGTACTATACAAAGCACCTGCAGCAAGTGGAGAAACCTCAGAGGTTTCTAACAAAGAAGTTCAAGAGACTCCAGCACCTGCCATACACAGACCAACTAAAGTCCCTGTCACTATACTTTGTATCATATAGACTTCTTAGGGGAGACTTATGCCTGGCTTATACAGCAATCTCAGACCCAAACCTATTAAACTTGCTGCATATCTGTAAATCAAACGTGACTAGAGCTATCCATTCCAGGGACCTAAATATGGCCTGAAACTTAATTAGGAGATGCTGGAGGGACAGATTTGTCTCCTAGCGAGTGCTACATCTTTGGAATAGGCTTCCAATTTATTTGAAGCAGAGCAACTCTATGACACTATTCAAGGGGAAGCTGGATGAGTAGATGAGGCACAGTAATTTCTTACTGGAGATAACACCCACAACTCTCCTCGACATGAGCAGTCCTTACTAAATGCAATCCTGGGTATTGACTAGCATATCTATGGTATTACATTGGGAAGAATTGGCTAGGTTTGAAATGACCTCTGGGTCTATAGCCTAGTGGACTCCTATGATCCTATGAACTCTGTATCAGCTGCTTAAACATTTGTCAAATCCTGTACACTCTACTCATCCATTCCGTAGACAAGCAATACTTCTGAGAATAGTGAATTTCCCATCACAGTGCCTTAGAATTCACCACAACCTTGTCATCCCTTATCCACAACCAACTCTGAACTAGACAACCAAACAAGCACAGTATGACACAGCAACTGGAGAGTACAAACTTTAATAACAGTTAAGTGCTTTCTTCCCTCTTTAAGGGACTTCCTCAGAACAAAAGATTGTTCTGAGGAAGTCCCTTGAAAGGGGAAGAAAGCGCTTAACTGTTATTAATGTTTGTACTCTCCAGTTGCTGTGTCATCCCTTATCCAGCCTAGTTATTTCTCTCTACATAGTCAGTGAACATATTGATTGCTGTATGAGTGAGTGGCAGGAGGGACACCATCATGTATAAAGAAAGTAACTAAAGGAGTGCCAAAATGGTTAGTCATGCATCCAGTATTATTTAATGTATTTGTCACTGACATATACAAGAGAGCAGCAAACAGGTTTATCTCTTCATCGGTGACACTATGATAGATGTAGTAGTGGAGGATAAGGGAAAAGTCTAAGTTGGAATGAGCAGAAAAAGTTGAACAATTCAGCAGAAAGGTGTCAACTGAGGTTTAATGCAAACAAAATACACAGTACTGCAGTTGCGGCACATCATCTCTGGTGCAAAATGCCAGGTGGGGCAGAAGTAACAGCAATAAGCTGGAAACATGATGTTGGGATGTTGATTACATCTGTTAAAATGATCTAGCTATATAAAATTAGATAACAATAGCTGAAGAAAAGTAGTCATTCTCCAAAAGGCAGATGACAACATTTAATAAGTAACCAGTTCTGTTAATTACATATGCTAATTAAACAACCAGTCACAAGCCTTTTGAATTTATGTCATCTGTGTGTGTGTGTGTGTGTGTGTGTGTGTGTGTGTGTGTGTGTGTGTGTGTGTGTGTGTGTGTGTGTGTGTGCATGTGTATATATCTCCAAATATATATTACACATACACACATACATAAAGATAACATATACGTGTGTGTGTGTGTGTGTGTGTGTGTGTGTGTGTGTGTGTGTGTGTGTGTGTGTGTGTGTGTGTGTAATCTAAACAGTATAAGATTGACAGGAAAAATATCAATAGAAAAATATCTAAACTTAAAACATATAAACACAAAATATTGATAAAATATAACCGCATTCAAAACCAGTATGTTTGCAACCCCCACCCCCTGATAATTATATATGCAATCTCCAATTTCACACAACAGTGGGGAAGGGCATAAACTCTTCTCTAGTATAACTTCAAATTTGTCAATGGTTTGTGTTCAGATGATTTACTAGGTAAGTTTGGATAGAAAATTAATGTACTTTGAGAACAAGCAACTGTACTGTTGCACAAATAGGTACAAAAAAAAGATTTAAATAGACAGATGGCATACAGAAAACAACATTATCTAACAGCTATCTGATTGTATTCCTACCACTAGCATTAGATTTATTATAAGCTGTCTACCTTTTTTTATAATATTTTAAAAATTCCAGAATACACACAGGTGGAATTTACCATCATGATGATCTCAACATCTCTGGTCATTACATTTTAGCATTCCAGTCTATAAAGTGCATGTCATATGAAAATCAAGTCAAGATTCCATCTAAACAGACTTTTTAACAGTTGCCCTCTGAGATTGGGAGAATCACATTATTTGAAAAACATCCAGGGGTGTCCTGGAGCAAATCATATTCTTTTATTCAGTAAGCATTATCTCTTATGACAAGCAATCTTACGCAGTCAGTAAATTATTTTAGATTCTTCCATTTGCTTTTGGATGCACATTTTGTTTTAAAGTGAGCATCCTGTTTTCAAATTAATCAGCTTAGTAAGATGTTTTTGTCCACTTATGGCAACATACCCCTTGATAGGATATGTTAGACTTAGGGCAAAAAACAATAACTTAACTATATGTGTCTGTCTGAAATCAGCTTTCAAATTCCTTATGCATTTTACAGAAAAAAGGACTGTGTTGTTGTTATACAGTTTTACACATTTTTACAACTGTTTGCATTTCTTCCTGAAACAATATTTTATTCTTCTGAAAACAATTACATCCCACTCTGCTTTCTGCAGTTTTCCAGCAATGCCCACCAAGAGCAGAGTGAAACAGCAACAACTGGAATGTTGGGCTGCATCCTCAGGGGGATAGATTCTGAAAGCAAACAAGCAATGATTTTGCTGTATAGTGTTCTGGTCATACCAACTTTTAGTATTGTATGTAGATCTGGAGAATCTACTTTATCACTTTTGTTTCCAGTCCCTTGAAATGCATTCTCTTTTACCCATATGAACAACGCTATCTGCCTGAGTGCCTAAAATATCACTACCTGATACTGGGTACGTTTCACGCAGATATGCACAATACTTATAATGATGGAAATGTTTTTTTTTTCTCACTCCAAACTTACTTCAGCTTGTTAAAGATTACTAACTAAAAATAAATAGATTAATTAATAAAAAAATAAGAACACTACTTGCTGTTTCTCCAAGATGCCAGAATATGAGAACGTATTATGCAGCAATCCTGTATAAAGACACATCACTACAATATTTAACAAGCATAGAAAAATGAAGAAAATGAATCATTAAGCATCCCACCTTGAGCAACTAAAAATGAGCAATTTCATCTTTAAACACAAGAATGGAAAACATTCTGTAGATAATAAAAGGAAATCGGCATCAGGCTACTTCAAGGATTTCAGAAGAAAGCCTCTACAGTGCGGAAAGTAAAGGAAATGTATGAGCTAGAGCTTTTCCTGCTCTCTTCTGCAAGGGATACATGAATCTGGTGCACAGGATCATATCAGGAAGATGTGAGGGTCTCATTCTGAACAGGAAGTACTGAGGGGGACATGAAACTAGTGCACAGGATCATATCAGGAAGATGTGAGGGTCTCATTCTGAACAGGAAGTACTGAGGGGGACATGAAACTGGTGCACAGGATCATATCAGGAAGATGTGAGGGTCTCATTCTGAACAGGAAGTACTGAGGGGGACATGAATCTGGTGCACAGGATCATATCAGGAAGATGTGAGGGTCTCATTCTGAACAGGAAGTACTGAGGGGGACATGAAACTGGTGCACAAGATCATGTAAGGAGATGTGAGTGAGTCATTCTGAAAAACAGGAGAGCAGGGGGAGGAGTGGCACAAGCAGAAGATTGCAGGGACTAACCACACCCTGCATCTCCAAAAGTGCTTTTTTCATAGAGAGGATTGTAGTCCCATGGAATGGACTGCCATAATAAATGGTAGAGGGGGAATTTATGGGCTACCATAATGGATGGTGAAGAGGGAATTTGACAAAGACATTCGAGAAAATGTGGTACACATTGAGAAAGTTTAATATGGAAAGTAGATCTCAAAGGGATGTGGAATGTATTCCGAATGTTAAGTGCACTTAAAGAGCAATCTAGGTAAGTTTATCCACTTATGTCGTAGAGCTAAAGTTGCGTAATAGCATAAAGCTTCTAACTTAATATAGCTGATATTGTGATTCTAAAAATTCTTCCCTAGTCTTCCCTCCTATAATGCAAGGAAGGTAAATTAATTATTTGTCTCGTCTTTCCTGTAACTCTGTTTTCTTAAGACTGGAATCCTGCAATAGATTAAAAAGTATTCCTTCCTTCTGGGGGTCTGTTATTTGTTAATTTTCTGTTGATCCCCAATTTGGGGGTTCCCATTACACGGTTTGAGACTAATTGCCCTCCTTTGCCACCATCAACCTTTCAAGTCCTACTAATTCATCTGCTTCTCTTTCTTGACAACAAGTAAAAGGTGTCAGCAACCTTTGAGGTGTATGATTTATAGTGTTTGTCCACTGAATCTTAGGTGAATCTGTCAAGAGGTCAGTAACCTCATGTCGTAGCCCAGGGAGATACCTGCTACTGATGTAACACCATATCCTCAAGAATGCCTCCCAGAAGGTCACTCCTGCATGAACGATCACTTTGATCATTACTTTTGAGTTTCCTTGTCTATTTTTTTCTTAACTAATACTTTATTTGCAGGTGTGTTCCGTGTGTGTGTGTGTGTGTGTGTGTGTGTGTGTGTGTGTGTGTGTGTGTGTGTGTGTAGGAACTGAGTTTATTTTTCATTTACTTTATCTCAGTGACCAGGCAAGTAAACTGTTCAATGAACCTCTTTAAAGCATAAGTTGTGCCAAAATGTGACAAGTCACATAAAATATATATACAAATATTACACTGAAATAAAAGGATAGTACAAAATACAAACAGATATGCAGAATAGCTCAAAGCAGTAAGTACTCAGTGCTGGTAGACTAGGAAGGATTGTACCAGCATGGAGTAGTTCTCTGCCTTGCACTCATGGATGACAGCTTCTGACTCATTTCCCACTCCGACCTTGAAGAAATAAATGCAAATGTTGTATGACGAGTAAATCAAATATTTTTTGCTTGTTTACTGACCTTGGTAAAAGCTTTGAAAAGCTAATAAGAAACAACTATCTAAATATAATGGAGGCAAAAAGAATATAATAACCAGAACATTATTAGAGAATAAATATATGTTTTTATTCACTTACAAGGTCATATGCATGGCCCTATTAATCTGCTTTAAAGCACAAGCTAGTGAATGAAATTTAGAAATTTTTCAGGCAGTTCAGCTATGATGTTCTCTCTCTCATTTCATGTAAAAGATTTCACTGATCATGATTATGTACAGCTACTGCTCTCAGGAAATTTGTATTTCAAGCAACCATCTTAAGTGCTATCAAAAATAAGTATGCAGGCAATATTTTTTGTGTAACATATCATGCACCAGACTCATTGGTCCTCCTAGCCATCTGTTAGCTGCTTAAATGCTACAGGGGTTCTGAAATTGTAAGTGATCCAGCCTGGGAAATTATCAGCTATGGTACACAGAATGTATAAGAAATAACTACAGGAAGACAGAGACAAGATGAGACACAGCAGATGAACTAAAGAGTGACAATCACTCAGCCCGTCTAGACACGCAAAACTTAAATACAACTTTTAGGCAGAGGAAGACTATTGATGGGTACTTAAGCAAATTAATATAATATTGCTCATGTAAGACAGTTTATCTAAGCTTTATTAAGATTTTTAATTAAAATGTTTTGGTTTGATATATTTATAATAATGTAATTTATTAATATGTTTTTCATTGTTTTTTAATTTGATACACCTCTTTTCACAGACCACAGCTATCTTCATGTCAGCGTATTCAGTCAGATCCTGCACACTCCAATGCCCCACACAGGAAGCACTGCTACAGAATGGAGTCAGTCTGTGGTCACATTTCAGTAGGTAGTATTGATTCTGAAGGTAGTGACTGCTCTATTACACATAAAGCAGACACAGAAGCCATAACTGAAATGGGTCTAAGAGATGCTTTATAGTTCATGAATGATTTTTATAACACATGGAAACACTAGCCAAAATGTAGTTTTAATATGCACACAAAAATCTATTCATTGTGACAAATGTTGTTATTCTCTTCTACTTTCTTGTTCCCTCTGAAATATTAAGTTACATATCATAATATTATCAGAACTGAACTGCAGACTTAGAAAAATACTCTACCCAGAAGCCACACTGGTTTGTGGATGTTACAGTCAAACATGTAAGCACCAGAGTATGTGCAGAGAGCGTAGATTAGAAAGTTCTGAGGTGCAACTAAAATGGCATTGTGAGGGAAGAGGCCAAAGGCTGAGTACGTTCCACGTTCTTCTTGTGCATTCAAACTGCCTAATTTATTTTTATATTTACCTGACTGGAAAGATCCAGGAATAATATCTGCTTAAGGGACTTGCTCAGAGTCACAGTTTTCAAATGGAAAGTGAGGGAATCACACGCAGGACTATAGGATGAGGCTTGTTACCAGAACATAACCTTAACCTTCCAAGCAAAGCTGCCATACAATGTACATTCCCAGAATCTCTTGCTCTGCTTATAGAATGAAGAAAATTGTAAAGCGACTGTGGCTGGAGTTTTTAAATGGGAGTTAGAAATCTGTGACATGTTCAAAAGCTAATCAGATTACAAAAAAAATGCTGTCCTGTGCATAAACTTAAATGAAATAATATGCAAAATGGAGTGAAGACAGGATACAGTATTTCTGGCCTAATTACATGCCCTCAGCAGAGACAGTTATGTCTTACTGAAGTACTCACACATACAGACACACACACACACACACACACACACACACACACACACACACACACACACACACACACACACACACACACACACTTACAATGTCACAAATACGCAAATAAACACTGAATATACAACTATATTGCAGAGCTCAGATTTGTAGGCCTATGGTACCTTTATTCCCCCCAAGACATTATCCCTGCAACTGCATCACTCAGCCTTCACTACGTGGCAATGTTGCAATGGGTCAGACTACTTTTTTCCTTTGAGATCAGTGACCCAACTACAGCCATCCATTCTCATCCCTTTTCTGTAGGCTACTACAGTCCTTGTTGCTAATCAAACCAAGGTCTTCTGGGATACAATCTGCACTCCATCCCTCCTCCCCATAGAACTGCATATAGCAACAGACTTAGAAGGTAAAACCAGAAAAGTCTGCTACTGTATAAATCTAAAGATATGTCAACAGCCTTGTCAAAGCATGCTTGCTCATAAACAACATTTCATACTGCATCGCTCAATAAATTATCAACATTTATTTATTTATTTGACATCTGTTTACCGGGAAAGTTCAACTGGACCAGAAAGTGCCCAGTTTCAGTGAAGGCCCAAAGAGAAAAGCTCCACAACATTAGTCACTCCTATATATAGTTTTGATAATAAATTTTCAGAATCTCCACCTCTAATGCCCAGGCAGTATGCAGAGTAGCTAGAAAGGTAATGTTTGTAGTGGCCTAGTTTAGTTCTCTGACATACGTTTTTAAAAAAAGACACTCACTATACAATTACGACATGACATAAACTGCACACCATATTGACACTTACTTTCTAATCCTGTTCTGTAAATGGTCCATGCAAATGATTTATTTTATTCTATTATTTATTTATTCATTCACACTTTGTTGACTGGGTTAGTTCCAATAGGCCAATGGCCTCTTTTCAGGGGAGACCCAAGGCGGTATTCATACTGACCAGGGGAAACTAAACCAGAACTGCAAGTAAACTTTCCCTACCCTTTTTTAGTGCTCGGTGGTGTCAGAGGGCTGTCACTGGTGCTTGGAGAATTCCAAACTAGAGGAGGGAGTACAAATTGCTGCTGCAGAAATTTTGGAGAGAGAATCAGTGCAAAATAAAATTCTAGTTATGCAGTTGGAGATTAAAGGTCTTGCAGAGTTTAATGAAAAAGGAAAGAGAATAAAAAGAATAAGAGGAGGTGAACTGGAGTGCTGTGATGGATGTAATGTAGAAGCCGTCTGATAATGGAGCTGATAACATGGTAGAGAGACAAATTATACATGCTGAAAGTACAGAGGCATGTCCAGCTGAGGGAGTAATCAGTTTTCAGAATATGTCGCTACAACGGGGTAGTGTGGATGACAGAAATAAATTAAAGAAAAATAAATCACGTACAGGTGTTGTAAGTTAAGAACAAGAAACAATGTACAATATGAAAAGAGGCATTTGTTAGTAGTAGAAGGGAAGCAATTTTAGAAAATAAGACTGATGCTAAGAATAAGAAACAAAAAACAGTGCCACTACTGACAAATATGACATTAATGATGATATTGTACTGTCATAAAGATTTACTCTAAAAGACATACCCCCGGATTCTCTATGCCTTGCACGGCGTGCAAGATCAGTGCAGGAGTTCTAGCAGGCAATATGTCTGCCGTGCGATCCAGGAACAGCCTGCAGGGGTGTGCACGAGCGCTCCTACACTTGTCCTGCACGGACTAAGCTCCGCTATGCAAATCACCCCATTTGCAGGAGAAATCCATGCAAATTAGGTGATTTTGCGATCCAGGAAGCTTGCAACCAGCCATGCAGGGCTAGTGCAATCTACAGAAATGTACTCGGTCAGTAACCGAGTACATTTCTGCAAACTCCAAAACGTAGCTGTGACAGCTCCAAATAAAGGCCACATGTCAGTTACTAAGCATGCCAAGTATAAGGCCACTGGCGTTGCGAACAGGCAAAAAATTTAAAAAATCAACTTTAAATTTTTTTTAGTCAGTCTCGGCTGTTTAAGCATAGGGCAGAGGCGAGATTGCGGGGAAATAACAAAATAAACCAAAATTAAGCATTCTGACTAAAATCAGTATTCTGCCATACAAGTCAATGGCAGGCAGAAGACAACATGGCCAGTGAGTAGTGGTTGCTAAGGGGGGAGGCTCAGTGTGAGACATGTAACTATGCATTAGCAGGCAATCCTATCCAAATGAGGGGAATGATAGAGAATCCCAGTTTTCCCCAACATGCTAGTCAGGTCCCAACAGTGTAAGAGTAGGAATAGCTTGGTGCAAGCCTAGGAGTTAGCTGACATCATAGGGGTGTGTGTCAGGCATACTGTAAGTGGATTGGAGCCCTGTGGCTTGGGTTTGCTCCTAGCTTAGCACAGCTAAGCTAGGGGGTGTGTCTGAATCTGCCTAGCACTCTTTATTGCCTAAGTGGGTGTGCCCACTGTGCACCAAGTTTTAAAGGAAGAAGACAAAAGTTAAACCAGGAAATAGCAGCACTGTGCACATTTGAGCACTCTGTTTGTGCGGTGCACCCCCGGGCTTAAACAGGAAGGCAATGGGAAGGGAAAACAGCAGTAGGAAGGTAATCAAGGTGAACTAGCATAGCTGGCAGGTGAAATGTATCAGAATCAGCCAATTACACAGGCAGCAGACCAGCCCAGCACAGAACACTACTATAAACTATGCAAACATCCTCCCCTCTGGTTTTTCCCACACTCTACACCACCGATGTATGCAAGAGGGGAACTTTTAACAAACAAACCTACAAAATGAGAGGGGCTGCAGCAGGAAACATAGAACGACATGTGCAAGAGGCTAAGGGTGGTGAGGATGTGAATGCTGCCAATCAACCCACAGTGAGGAGACGGAGAAGAGTGTACAGACCCAGGGTAACCTACCAGGGGCTACATGAGCTGGAGATAGTGGTGCACTATAGGGTGGACAGGGACCTCCTACAGCAAATTGTTGAGCTGTGCCGGCCATGCCTGACAACCCAAACTGACAGAGGGGAACCCATCCCAGTGGATACCAAGGTATGTGTAGGCCTAGGAATACTAGCCACAGGTATCTCCCAAAGCTCAACTAGGGATATCATGGGGATCTCACAGGCATCAGCAACCAGAGTATTCCACCAGTTCCTGGATGCCATGTCAGCACATGCCAGTGAGCATGTATATTTCCTCCAACACCCATGAGGTGTTGGCCAGCAATATGCATCTCTTCCACCAAATAGCAGAATACCCTGAGGTAGTGGGTGCTATAGACTGCACGCACATATGCATCAAAGCACCACCCGGTGATCAGGGTAGAGCCTACATCAATCACAGGAGCATCCCTCCATCAACTGCCAGGTCATCTGTGATGCCCAGGGTATTATAATGAATGTGTGTGCTGGATGCCCTGGAAGCTATCACGATTCCCTCATTTGGCATCTAGCGCAGCTGTACCAGAGATTTGCCAATGGGGACATCCTCTACAGTCACTTAGTGGGGGATGCTGGTTACACATTGGAGCCGTGGCTTATGACACCCATCACAAATGCACACACACCTAAACAAGAACACCATAAAGAGGCACATACACAGACCAGACTTATAACAGAGCCTGTGTTTGGGATGCTCAATTCATAGTTCCAGTATCTGGACACATCCGGTGGAGCCTTGCAGTACTCACCAGCTACATGTACCCAAATTGTTATGGTATGTGTCATGCTACACGATATGATCCTGTGGAAACAGCTGAAGCAGGAACATCACGGGGCAAGGCCACACAGCCCCCCATCAATGCCAAGGCCTGCACAGGCACAGAGTAACTCAGAGGAGGAACAACCTGAGCCTGCTCCAGTAGGCAGATGGAGGTGTGCCCAGTATGCCAAGGCCACAGCAAACAGACAATGCATAGCACATACACTGACACAGTAGGGACCCAGGGAATGACACCTCTCTCTGACTCACACATACAGTAAAAGGGATGCCAAACATGACACTACCTGTGCTCAACCATGTATAGGGAGTGTACTATGTGCATCCAACATAGGCAGCCCTCCAGCACCATCTGCAATTCTGGCACACCTACAAGGTAAGTCAATCAACCTACCAATTGCCAAATGGAGTAGAATGTGTCATTACCTGTATCTATGGTATGGATGTGAGCATGAAAGGAATTGGGTGGCTGAATGTTATGGCAGCAGAAAGTAGACACCCATAGTGGCACCATGACATCTGTAACACATACTGGAGTCACCATAGTAGCCAGTACTGCACAGGGTGACAAAACCCACTGCAGGAAATGTGCTGGGTGACATGTGTGTCCATAGGACTCACACATGCCAGTCAGGGCAGTTCACATACCCAACAATAGTCTCAGCCAGCAGGACAGGTGTAGACAAACCCAAACAGAGCCTGTGCTATGGCCTCTCAATGATGGCTATGGGTAACCACCCCCCAGGCCTACACAGACAGACTACAGCAGGTCAAGAAATGGGATGTTAGTTTTGAAGGGTAGGAAGTCAGACACTAATATGTGGGGCAACCAAATATAAGATCTGTAGTACACTGGTATGCCTCTAGTCAGCATGATAGATAAGAATACAGAATGAAATGGAGTACCTGACATACCCGTACAGCCATAGCAAATGTGTACAAGTGTCAGGTGTGCCCCGCCCCATCCTACGTAGTAATGTAATAACAGTCAGGTGTGCCCCCCCAATCCTGTGTAGAAATGTAGAAATAGACAGGTGTGCCCCCCATTCTACGTAGTAATGTAATAACAGCAGGTGTGCCCCCCAATCCTGTGTAGAAATGTAGAAATTGTCAGGTGTGCCCCCCCATCCTATGTAGTAATGTAATAACAGTCAGGTGTGCCCCCCAACCCTGTGTAGAAATGTAGAAATAGACAGGTGTGCCTCCCATCCTACGTAGTAATGTAATAACAGTCAGGTGTGCCCCCCCAACCCTGTGTAGAAATGCAGAAATAGACAGGTGTGCCCCCCATCCTACGTAGTAATGTAATAACAGTCAGGCGTGCCCCCACATCCTATGTAGTAATGTAATAACAGTCAGGTGTGCCCCCCAACCCTGTGTAGAAATGTAGAAATAGTCAGATGTGCCCCCCCATCCTACGTAGAAATGTAGTAACAGTCAGGTGTGCCCCCTCAATCCTGTGTAGAAATGTAGAAATAGTCAGGTGTGCCCCCCATCCTATGCAGAAATGTAGTAACAGTCAATGCCAAATGATCAATGGATACCCTGCAGAAACAGCATGCTACCTGTAGATGTACAACACAAAGGTCAGCACTACAGTACAAACTAACTGGACTCGATCCACACATTAAATACAGACGAGCATACTGGGCATGCTCACACACTTACAGAAAGTAAGGCAATGTCAGTCAACAACATACTGAAAGGTCATACTGGGTATGCTCACACACTTAAACACATGAATGACATGCCTGCAAACACCAGTGTACCAGACATATCTGGCAGTCACAGACGTTAGTGCAGACACTCCTCAGTATGCACCACTCATGCCGTGCACACACAGTGGATAGGAATACAGACATATATGTAAGGACAATACACTATAATAAGCCAAAGGTAGATGTACATAGATGTGTGGAAGAGGGTGACTGTGACAAGGAGCCATCCAGGCCTGTCCCACCCAGCACACAGCCAAAGGACCCCAACCACATGAGGTTCAGATGTCATTCACTGCAGATACTAGCCACCAGTATCTGTCAGCATTACAGACTATGTGGTGCACGTGCTAGCTGTGTAACATGACTGTACAAGGAAGTAGTCATCTAGCAGCTGTATACATGTACCTGTGAAATATGACCCTGTGTGTGCCCGCATGTGGCATGTCAACCTCTAGATGAATGGGTTATGACCCATGCACACACACTGCCCTCCCCATAGCCCTACTATGACAAGCCTGCTGTGGTCATCCACTGTGAAAAACACCTTTGGAAAAGTTGTACCCCAGTAATCTCTGTGGCGCATCCCATAACTGCGTACTGATGTAGTGTGATAAACTAGGTAGGAGTTCCAATCCCAGACATGGCAATTGTGTGGGTGTGTGTGTTTGTGTATGTGTCTGTCTGTCTCTGTCTGTGTAGAGAGCAATGCTTTTTAGGGTAGTCACACTCCCTACAATTGAAATGCTCTACTTTGGTAAGGCTGCTGATGTCATCCACATAGAAATACATCTCTGGGAAGGTTGCAGCCCAGTAATCTCCATACCATAACTGTGTACTGCTGTAGTGTGATAAATCAGTTAGGTGGGAGTTCTAATCCCAGATTTGGCAAGTGTGTGTGTGTGTGTGTGTGTGTGTGTGTGTGTGTGTGTGTGTGTGTGTGTGTGTGTGTGTGTGTGTGTGTGTGTGTGTGTGTGTGGGGGTGTCTGTCTGACTCTGTGTAGAGAGCAATGCTTTTTATGTTAGTCACACTCCATACAATTTGAATGGTCTACTTTGGCAAGGCTGCTGATGTCATCCACCTAGAAATACACCTCTGGGAAGGTAGTAGCCCAGTAATCTCCATAGCACGTCCTATAACTGTGTACTGCAGTAGTATGATAAATTAGTTAGGTATGAGTTCTAATCCCAGACATGGCAAGTGGTGTGTGTCTGTCTGACTCTGTCTAGAGAGCAATGCTTTTTATGGTAGTCACACTACATACAATTTGAATGCTCTACTTTGGTAGGGCTGCCAATGTCATCCACCTAGAAATAAACCTCTGGAAAGAATGTATCCCAGTAATCTCTGTAGCATGTGCCATAACTGCATACTGCCGTAGTGTGATATAGAACTTTGGTAGGGTTCTATTCTCACCCGTGGAAGTTCTGGATGTTATGAGTGTGTTTCAATGTCTGCGTAGGCAGCAATGCATTTTAGGCTAGTCACACTCAGTACATTTCAAATGCCCTACTTTGGCAATCCTGCTAATGTCATCCAATGTGAAATACACCTTTGGGGAAGGAGTTCTCCTGTAATTCTTGTGGTGCATCCTATAACAGCTTCATGCTGTAGTGTGATATAGACCTCTGTTAGGGGTTCTATACCCACACATGTTGGTTGTGGATGTTTTGTGTGTGCTGCAATGTCTGTGCAGGGAGCAGTGCCTTTTAGCCTAGTCACACTCGCTACAATTCAAATGCCCTACATTGGCAATCCTGCTGATGTCATCCAATGTGAAATACACCTTTGGGGAAAGAGTTCTCCAGTAATCCCCATGGTGCATCCTATAACAGCTTCATGCTGTAGTGTGATATAGACCTCTGTTAGGAGTTCTATACTCACACATGTCAGTTGGAGATGTTGTGTGTGTGTGTTACAATGTCTGTGTAGGGAGCAATGCATTTTAGCCTAGCCACACTCACTACAATTCGAATGTCCTACTTTGGCAATCCTGCTGATGTCATCCAATGTGATATACACCTTTGGGGAAGGAGTACTCCAGTAATCTCCATGGTGCGTACTATAACTGCACACTGCTGTAGTTTAATAAATTAGTTAGGTAGGAGTTCTAATCCCAGACATAACAGGTGAGTGTGTGTGTTTGTGTGTTTGTGTGTGTGTGCGTGTGTGTGTGTGTGTGTGTGTGTGTGTGTGTGTGTGTGTGTGTGTGGGTGTGTCTGTGCTTGTAACTCGCATCCTGTGTGTAGGTGGTTGGGAGTGTGTAACAACTGAGCCCAATGTGGGGTGGGTTTGCAAATTTCTTATATGGTGGCCCTAGTATATATCACAATGTCTACCATACAGGTAAAACAGATGTGAAATAGCCCTGAGGCTGGGGTGCAAATCCATACCCATACATGTGACATCAAGGCCAGGCAAACAAATTTAGCAACCCTAGTATTAGCCAGGGAACACTCTCAACCCATGTCTCATACACACATACACACTTGCCTAGGCAACAGCCGCTATGTTGGTAGTACACTGCATATTGCCTACTGATAGTAACTATGGAGTGATTGCAGTTGCCTACAGAGGGCATGGCACCCTGTCCATCTGTCGAATAGGCATATACATGCAGACAGTGCACCTTCCCCATGTTCCCTATTGGACACCTGCAACACCTGTGGCGCCATCAAATGTGACCCACAAAGGACATACCATGCCTGAAAACATGCGCTGTATGGACAGATGCCTCTGACACCAGGGAATGCCATTCGCATGCTATAATTGTAGGTGCAGGATAAACCTGTCCATTACCAGTTGCTGCCACATGAGGCCAGGACTGGCACATCTGATGATAATCTGTGTACACAACATGGGCCAGACACCCCAGGTACAGTTCTACATGTCACTGTACATGCATGTGGGAGGTGTGCACATCACAGACAATGTCCATGTCATGGACTAAGCAACGCATAAATGGCAAGCAATGCACAGCATTGGCCACAAGCATTAGTCACCCAGGTGACTGGATGGTGAATACAATACCCACCTGTGTGGGCAAATCCAGAAACTACAGCCCTGAGCCACAATGCAGACCATTGTCATGTGGCCTGATGCCAAGGTATACCAATCACCTAGCCTTGTATAGCCGTCTGGCACAGTCGACCACTACACACCTGGGTACTGGCACCGTGTGTGTGTGTGTGTGTGTGTGTGTGTGTGTGTGTGTGTGTGTGTGTGTGTGTGTGTGTGTCACATGATGCGTATGTTCACATTCCCACTCACTACAAACCCCATTGGCATACTGAAGCATGCTGTCTGATGTCAGACACCTCCCATACCCTTTGCCCATATAACCTCCGTATGACCCCTGTGGTGCATGTGATACCAGCACCGTAATGTGTTGTGGCAATCTCACTAGTGATGAGTTGTATTCCTGGCCCTGCCAAGAGTCTCAATGTGTGTGCGTTCCTGTGAGAATGTGGCTGTGTTGACGCTGGCACCTGTTCATGCAGACAGGCATGTGTACTACGCCTACCGTATAGCTACCATATCCCTCATGCAGATGTCACTCACCACCACATATATGTTCTGAGAGCTCAACAACATGTAACCTATGTGGTGCATCCAATAACTGCATAGAAATGTGATAGCAGTACATAGTCATCAGGGGTTTGATACCCTGTGCTGGTAAGTGCATGACACAAACATGCTTACATTTTACTCTTCCACCCCTCCCTGACTTGTCTTTCCCTCTGTCTGCATTGCTCTCTACACACACACACACACACACACACACACACACACACACACACACACACACACACACACACACACACACACATACAGTTGTCAAGTCTGGGAATAGAACTCCTACCTAACTATTTTGTCACAGTACAGCAGTACGCAGGTATGGCACATGCTATGGAGATTATTGGGCTACAACTTTCCAGAGATGTATTTCTAGGAATATACCTATGTGTGCAGGGTCTACCAAGGATGTAGGTAAGCATACTCACAGTACTGAAATGTGTCCAGTTTTTCTGAGCAGCTTGTGCTAATGTCAACACTAAGAAAGCACAAACTGTTTAGAACTGAGAAATTAATATTCACAGTATAGCAGTTCACAAACAATTCTTGAGCCAAAGAAATACATCTCAATAACTAGCTTTGTATGGCAGTTAATTGTAACAGCTGAAAAGAAAGTACATCTTTCCATGTATCTTGGGGTAGCATTTTGAGGGGTGAGTACATTTCTACACTGACAAGTGGGTACTGGAAGCAGCAACATTACATCTGAGTACAAAATGTAAATCTATAGCTACACCCCTGGCTTCTGATATAAGAACCATACCAACCTTCTGTCTTAAACAATGATGTCCACACCAAACAAGGATGCTCTCCATCTTGGAAAGCTGAAAGGGCCATGCCTACATGAGTCAGCAATTTATAGTACCGGGTTGCTATGACAGTGATTACTGCAATTACTACACAGCAGGCTGCATGCAATTAACAAATGGTGGCCACTAATTGGTGCATATGCCATCACATGCTCATGTGCAAATTCCTACGCAGGCTGCAATCTCTGCCAACAAACTCAATCACTCTATTGCAGAGACTGACAGAGAGAGAGAGAGAGACAGAGAAAAGGAAAAAGAAATATTACCAAATCATACAAAGGAAAGGTATGTGACACATATGTATTTACTGGCATGTAGTAGATGTTATTGAAGAATAGTCTACATAATGTGAACCATTCATATGTGGCAGCAGTACTTCTTTATGCACAGATGTTCTGATTAACTACTGCTATGGACAATACTGTGTGTACCTGTGGGCAGTGGGACATACCTGTGAAATGTGTAGCTCAACATTAAATGTCAAAGATCTGATCCATGTTATCTGTGTTCTGTACAGTAGTGTGGCCAATGGCTGTTGGGGGGATTAGCGCTAACATTATATAAACATGGGTGTGACAGAACAACACATGCATGATAGTTATATTAAAGTGTAGCTTAGCATTGGCAACTGCTGTAGCAGTCCAGTATGCTTATCTAGCATCTGTTGCCATATATACCCCCCTAATGCTAGTGTGTGTTCATATGTAACACCTGTTTGTGTTGCAGCAAGGCCCAACAGTTCAGCTGTGAGGTCCAGGGACTTACAACAGTGTGGACCTTGTGTGTGTGTGCCACACACATACGGAAAAATATATATGTGTCATATATATTCACATCCGTATGTGTGCATAGAGCAGGGGACATATTGCAACTGTTTGTGAAGGGGGGGAGATATATATGTTGGTGAAGGTTAGTATGCGCATATTTGTATGTAGGTTTTAGTGTGTGACAAACAAGACAGCATACAGTGCTGGTATATGACATGTGGTGGTTAAACACTGTGGGTGGTTTGTTCAGTTTGCAATGTTGAAGCCAGTAAGGCCTGCTAAAGCTACCTGGACTGTGAACACCTTCAATGCATTTATCCCAAGACTGTGCGATTTTATTACATTACTGTACACCTTACAGCCTTTGTATAATTGATATTCTCACTATGAAAGGTGAAATGTATATGTGCCTACACCTACATCCACTTGTTGCAATAGATTCTCTGTACTGTTGACTGACTGTGATGGTCAATATGTTTGTGAATACATCAAAGATATGTATCTGTGGGATAGTTTAGTGGGAAACTGTTTACGTTATGGTATTATGGGTCATTGCTTTGATCCTAGCAAAAGCTGTGTATTCTGTTGCTAGGCAGAACAAGTGCTATTGCATACAGTGTGATTAAGTACCTTGGTTTTAACTAGGGTGTGTCATTGGAGGCTAAAGCACTACATCTATGATTATTGATTGGTACTGATGTTGAATGCAAATCTTGTGTGTACTGTAGTACTACTTGAAGCTCTGGGCCTGTACAGCAAAGTATGGTGTATGTCCACATTGCTTGCATCCACTGTTTTATGTGGTCCCTGTATTCATCACAGATTACATTTCTCAAGATTAAGGTTGTGTAAGTACTGACACACAATACTGTATAGTACACACTGAAAGCTTATCTGGGTTGTCATACCTTTGTGTCCTGTAATTATGTCTTATGTGTGTGTGGGTATGTCTGTAACATGTCCTTTGACATATGTGTGGTAAAACATATAACTGCATATCTAGCAACATTCATAGTGTACTACAGCAGTATGTGACCTATATTCCCAACCGTGCACATATTTTGGCCACGGGTTTGGTATTAATAAGTTGTGTGGTATAATAGTAATACATTTACTGGACCTTACACTGATTGTGATGGATGATATATTTCTTTACACATCAGCTTGATGTATATCTGCTGTGGCTAGGTGGTGCATCGTGTTGCATACAGTGTGCCAGGTACTCTTATATAGTCTTATATAGTGATTTTATTTTGTTGCTGTGCAGAACATGGTTCATTAGATAGAGAGTGAGCAAGGCACTTTCAAGCAGTTGTGGGGTGAGCAGTGATAAGTGGCAGTTACAGTGTTTCACTCTCGGCTAGCTTATAGGTTGCTATATATGGCAGTTCAGTGATATCTGTACTGTATAATGTTAAATGTGCCATATGACTTGCTCAGACATATCTTTGTATTTATGTCTTCCGGGGATCATGGCCCATCTCAGGAACCTGAGTTACAGTAGTGCTGAAGATGATATCATTAATAGCAGTATGATTCAGCACTACAATCCCATGTTCTCAAGAACCAGCCAGGACCAGCAGGAGTGTACTGCAATGTGGCAAGATGTTGTCCGCAGGGTCAATGAGGTAGGCCTGCATAACCAGACATGTGAGCAGGTACGCCACCACTGCAGTGATCTTCTCAGACATGTCCGTCAGCGTGCCACTGATGTGCGTAGACAACAGCTTGCAACAGGAGGTGGTGTTAATATCCACCCCCCCCTCACCAGAGTGGAGGAGCTGCTCATAAGCCTGGTGGCACCAGCCCAACAACAACAGCAGCAGACATACACCATGATGGAGGTTGGAGCCACCCAGCAAGCACACATGGAGCATGCAGGTAACATGGCATATCTGTAGACTACTGTTATCTGAATTGGTAGATCATGCATATGTGAGATATGGAGTCTGTCATTCAAAGATGTGTAGCCTGTTGTTGTGCAATACTGATCATTTGGAACATAATCTGTAGCTCTGTGAATGTAAACTGTTGTTGTACTGTAAGACTGCAAACACACAGTAGCAATGCCACAGCTGTAGCCACTGACAAACTGTCTCATCTCTATGTAGGTCCCTCTGGGGTGACATCAAGGCAGTGGACAGATGCTGGTGAGTGTGTTCTACATTTATTATTGTAAATAAAAAGTGCATGTCATAGTTAAGGTGTAGGCTATGTAAACATGTAATACACCTACCCATAATGCATGCTGTGCATGTTTGGTGTAAGAGCACACACACCTCACTAATGTGATTAGCTGCCTCAAACACATGCAATACCCATATCATCTCAAACAAATGTGGCTAGACTGTAGTGACCATTGGATAGGCATAGTTGATAATCAGCATGCACATAACATACACATCTATGTCATATACAGAGCATTTTAACATGCTACACATAAAGGATTCCCAAACCCTCTGTAAAGACACACTCCAGTATCCAAACTCTCATCCACACATTACACATAATATACCTGAGGGGTAGAGGCCTATCCTGGGGCATTTAAACACTCTGCAACACACTACACATTCATGTCAGGGAATGCTCCTTATTGGCCTCCTTACAAACTCACGTAACAACTGGTTGTGAAATGGTGAATTTAGCCAAGGTAGTACAGTTCCGGCACAGCATAATTACTGCTGGTTTGTGAAACATTTGTAGCCCTGAGTGACCACCTGATGCTTCATGATGTTGGCCTATGGTACTATACCCCATCCAGTTATTGTAACCACAGTACTACACATAGCTGTCATTGCTACACTCTATAATGATGCATGTGTGCACACATATGCACCTCTAAACAGTATGCATACCAATCACCATTTGCACAGCTGACACATATATGTCTTGTGATGCTATTGAGTGGCTAGGTCATATGACATATATTGGGTATGTGTAGTGTTTAAATATGCAGTTGTGTTTTAGCATGCCATGCCAAGGATGAGACTGACATGTCCACAATATGATCTACACTCACCATGAGTACCGTACATTGGGTATGTGGCCGAATGGTATTCCATCAATTATCCATGCACCACTGATGATGTTGTGTGAATACTCATCATGCATGTGCTAAAAATGTGTCCACAATTATTTGCTAAAGACACAGAGGCTGTAATCAGCATTGGATATCTGTCTGACACACAGATACACATCCAGCAATGGCATGTACATCTGTGAGTTATGGTGCACAGTACATTACAGGGTTATAAATACCTGCACAGCAATGTTGTGTCCATGTATGCATTGTGTTCCAGGGGGAGGGCCATCACCTAATAACAAAACACATGCATCAAAGCCATGCATACTGTTAGTAACAAGGACTGACTACACTTGCACTGCATGCTGTTGAGCAACACATGTCCTGCATGCTGACATGTGTGATATGACTGTTTTGCTTGTGATACTGTACCCCACTATCACCTGCTGTTGTGTATGTTCTGTGATTGCTGGTGTTGTGTGTGTCTGCTTTAGGGAGGAGTGTAGTTTTGTGTGTGTGCATGTGCACATGTGCGCATGTGTGCATGTGGTCTGAAGTCATGTTCAGGTCTTAAAGGGTGTTTCCTGTTTGACTCTCACAGGTGCCAAGGTGGGGCTGGTTCAGTACAGCAAAGAACCTGATGTCACTGAGACAGACAGTGATGACAAGGATAGGTGTGTTGAGGCACAGGCAGGTTTGTCATGGTCTGTTGTTGGGCCACCAATTGACAGTACACAAGTCTCCATCCCATCCATGCACACAGTCATACTGCCTGTACATCCATCATCACCATTGCCCTTAGCTGAGGGACAGTGTACAGTTGGCACTGGCCAGGACAGTGTGGTATCTATGGCACATGTATCAGGACACAGCAGCCATAGCCAGATGTCTGGAACGGTACCTCATAGGCAGATGCCCAGGAGTTCTAGTCAGAGCACTGCTGGTCATCATGCCCCTGGCAGATGTGCCACACCTCTTTCTACCACACGCATATTCCAGGCTGTCATGGAGGCACAGACACGAATGGAGCAGTACATCAAACAGGGGCTACGGGCGCAGAGGGCTCATTACACCTCTGTAAATGACAGTATCCATGACCTAGCAGTTGCCATACGTAACTACACTGAGGTCATTGATAGACGTTGGGGTGAGACATTGGATGTCCTCCACAATGTCATGTCCATGTGTCAGGGCAGTGCAGGACGGTTGAGACATCAACGTGGATGTATGCCAGCAACATCACCAGCTGGAGGTCGCTGTGGACGTCCAGAAAGTCACAGCCGCTCCCGTAGTGCCAGTACCAGCCCCAGCAATGTTGGGGGGGCTGTCCATAGACCATTCTAGCAGACCACGTGCACGTGGCTCTGGCCAGTCCCAGCCGGGACCTGGATCCAGTGGATATATGTCAACCTCTTCAGATAGTACCCAATCTGAATTAGTACCTGATACTGTCTGTAGCACCCCTGCCAGGCACAGGTTCGATATCCATGGCCAAAGGCGGTGATCTGTAAAGCTTGCCAGGTACAGTCTGTAGCTGTCTCACAAATCCCCGTATATGACAGCCACATGGTAGAACTGTGTGCATGCAGACACACACACATAAACCAGAAACCTAGGGCAAACACATACCCGCACACATGACATCAACATTGGCCCATAACAGTACTCATGGCCCTCACACACACACACTCACACACACATGTCGATTTTATGGCTCAGTGTAGGCCTCTGGCAAACCAACAACACACCCTGTGCATATGATGAAACCTGTGCCACCTCCTGTCATCTGTAACATTGATGCAGGAACAGGCTAACATGGTGCTGATGCACAAGGTGACTTTAATAAAGTATAGCAATGGTTGGATGTGTAGCACGTTGTCAGCAGTAAAGTGTAATGATATCCTTGAAGGTGTAGCTGAGCAGGCATGATGCATTCAAGCTGTAATTAGCAATGTTGTATTGTTTTCACCAGTGTTTATTCCAATTATGTTTTGTTTTCCCATGTGCCACTTGCCTGATGTGTGTAGTTGTGTCAGCATACGTTATACAGTGGACAGTAAGTGTGGGGTGTGTACAACACAGGTTTGCAGGTGTCTATTTGTGAACATGGTGGAAGTGCACTGTCTGCATGTACATGCAAATTGGACACATGGGCAGGGTGACATGCCCTGTATTGGCCAGTGTTAACACTCTATAATTTCTATTGGTGGCCAGTATGCATTGTACTACACACATTTTGGAACTTGAGTACTCATGTGTGTGTAGGACACAGGTTGACACTGTGCTGTGGGTGATGCTGTTGTTGCTATCTGTCATTGGTTTGCATTACTAAGGTTAACACTGTCCCAGCTGCATAACCCTTTAGTAATGCACACTGTTCACCTACAGCGTTGCATGGACCGTGCTATCACAAACACAAGAAATTCTCACTTATACAGCAAAAGTGCATTAGTCTCATGGACCCCTGCCATAAACTAAATATATAATAGAAGGTGTGAAGTTGTACCAAAAAAGAGTTACACACCAAGAAGGGATAACCTCTCCGGTCAGTATCATTGGGAAAATACAATCCCTCAATAAACATACAAGGTTCTTGTTTTTGGAAATGAATAAAAATATTTAAAAAAAATAAATAAAAATAAACATACAAGGCAAGCTTCAAAATACAAAATGGCAAGGATTTCAAAGATAACATTAAAGCTTTCTTTATTGTTGTTTATAATCTACAGGGGAAATCTCAGATCAGGTCACAGTTAATGTAAATGGTCACAAAGTACACTTATCTGACTGACATTACCAATTTCTTGTCAGACAGTTTGAATGCAGATTTCACCACCCTGTCGTTACACAAGGGCCACATTTCCAGACCTGAGGAATATAAAACCTGATGATTAACAGACACTCTAGTTAAAACATCTCTTTACCAAAGTCCAAACCACAGTGGCAATGCTACTGGACACTGTCCCTGGCTGTGTCATACACAAGCTGACATATGAAGGCACCACTCACCTAAACACTCTGTCCAGATGCAGCCTCTATACAGGTTATATACTTGTGGAATGACGCATGGTAATGGTGTCACAGTCCACAAGTGTTGAGCTACAACGTCTTCTTCCTCTCCTTTCAGCTGCTCCCGTTAGGGGTCGCCACAGCAGATCAACTGTTTCCATTTATTCCTGTCCTCTGCATCTTGTGCTGTCACACCATCCACCTGCATGTCTTCTCTCACCACAGCCATAAACCTCATCTTAGGTATTCCTCTTTTCCTGTTACCTGGCAGCCCCATCCTTAGCATCTATTTCACAATATACTCTGCATCCCTCCTCAGCACATGCACAAACCAACTTAATCCTGCCTATCTGGCTTGGTCTACTAACCTTCAAACCTGGGCTCACCCTCTAATATACTTATTCCTAAACTTGTCCACCCTCATCACACCCAGTGCAAATGTTAACATAAATTGATTAAGGGTAGAACTACAACAGATCCTGGAAACTCTCACCCTATAAGCCAGACAAATGTTATCGGGAAGGCTATGGAGCACAGCATTATGGAACTCATTAACAGAGACATTATGAACCTGTAAACACTGCACCATACCAACTTAGGTTCTCTAAAGGCCAGATCATGACTCCTACACCTAGTAGACTTCAAGCCAGTTAACAAGGCTATAGGTGAGGGAGGGGAGGTCCAGACAGCCAAGCTATATCTCACCAGCAATTCATACCCATCCCACATTCTGGTATTATACATAACCTCAACAGACTGACCATAAATGATTGTTAGATGATGGATTGACAACTGACGCACAGATGTAGGACACACAGTAACATTTACAGCCTCCATGTACAATTCCATGCCAGTAACAAGTGGTATTCACCTGCACTCAGTCCTGGGACCACCCCTGTTTGGCATATAGCTTTCTTAGATATAAGAAAACACAGTAGGGATATGTCTGCCCATGTTTGATGAAAGTGCATACTGTGGGCTATACTTTATTCTCCAGATGACACACACATCCTCCAAAAGGGTATCATAGAGACGGATACCCGGTGTCAAACTCATGCTGTAAAGCTATAAGGCAAAGAAAGCATAGTTATCCACTTTTAGAAAACAAAGTATCCCCAGAGTATAACATAGGTAGTAGCTCCCAAAATGTGGAACAGGTACTAATGTATACATAGAGACATGTGTTTAGTCATCTCTCCTTTGATAATCACATTACCAAAGGGTTTTGGAAATCCCTCTGTGGAGCACATAAGCAATAAAGGGCTTGCATGCAGATCCACAGAGGTTGTTGCGCACCTATAATGATTAGTCATCTTTGCCAGACTTTGCCTGCTTTGGAACAGGATTCAAATATACCTCAAGCATAAACCCTCTCTCACACTCTTCAATAGAAACCGTGAGTGATGTGAAACAGAAGACATAGCCCAGGGATCACTGCAGTAGCTAAGCTTGTCACAAGCATACAGAAGTGACCTAAGGTCCGGAAAGCATCAGCACGCTCTGGCAAAGATAACAGATGCATTCATGGAGAAAGCAGAGTACCCACCTATGAAATAATTGAGGTCACATGTATGTATATGGCTTTGCCCCACAGCTAACTTACATGTGTAATGCACATACAGTTGTCATTGTGATATGTCATACACTAGAAAAATCAAAACCCACTCCACATTGACCAATGGTGTCACACACACTCACACACCTGGAACACAAACACGCAGTCAGCAAGTGTGAGATTCAAACTCCTTCCTAGGTACATTATGATACTACAGTAGTATGCATTTACACAATGCACTATACACATTACTAGGATTTCACCTTTCCACAGGTTTATTTGTAGGATGGTGACATTATCAGACTTGTCAAAGATGAGTATACCACTTTTAAGGGGTGTGAGTATTCTCCAAAAAGGTTGCTTCTCCCCAGGGAGACACACACAGTTGACAAGTGCAGGATTCAAACCCCTACCTAACTACATTATGATACTATAGCAGTACGCATTTACGCGATGCACTATACACATTGTAGGGTGGGAGGTTGGCATAATGGTTAAGGTGTTTACCTTACAGGCACAAGGTGCAGGGTTTGATTCTCACATGGGGTAATTGGCTAGGCTTAAAATGGCCCACAAGGGCACTTAGCCTCGTACTAACCTATGAACCTATGTTGACATCATCAGACTTGACAAAGATGAGTACACCACTCTTAAGGGGTGTGAGTAGTCTCCAAAAAGGTTGTTCCTCCCCAGGGAGACACACACACACACACACAGTTGGGAAGTGCAGGATTCAAACCCCTATCTAACTACATTATGATACTACGGCAGTATGCATTTACACGATGCACTATACACATTACTGGGATTTCACTTTTCCACAGGTATATTTGTAGGATAGTTACATCATCAGACTTAACAAAGATGAGTATACAACTTTTAAGGGGTGTGAGTAGTCTCCAAAAAGGTTGTTCTCTCCCCAGGGAGAGATAGACACACACACACACACACACACACACATTTGGCAAGTTCGGGGTTCTTAATCCAAACTAAGTACATCTTTACACTTCAGCAAGCAATATGAAGTTACAGGGTGCAATACAGACATTACTTGCTGACAGTTTGCCCAAAGTTTTTTTTCACATTTGCTAACCTCAGCAGGCTTATCATACTAGGTGTATTGTGAGTGTATTGTATGCATAGGCCATGACCATATCATATATGGGTTGATGCACCACATGCTGGCACACACAGGGTCAAACCAGTGGCTAAGCTCTGTCAACCCAATACTGGACAATACAGTCAAGAGGAGTAGGGTCATACAACCACAACACCAACAGTCTCACAAAGACCTACAATATAAGCACCAGCAAAACACACACATAAATTCACATTACTATACTCGGAGAATACAAATATTAATCTGAAAAAGAGAGAGTGTCCCCCTAAGCAGACAAGCAAGCAACATGCACCTCCAAGCACATGCCAGAAAACACATAATACACCAAAGCAGTGTGCCTCACAACAGGCCCTAAGGCAAAACAACATACCCAACACACTAGTAATAGGTGACTTCATAGTCAGGCACACAGATGTTCCACTCACTCGGCAGGACAAGGGGAAGGTTACTGTCAGTTGTCTGTCAGGTGCTATGATCTGCCACATGACACAAGCACTTACATCACTCCAGAACAGGTACATATATGATGTGTTCTTTGTACGTCAGTGTGAATGATCTGAGACATACCTCCCAGGACAACATGACAAGAGATATATAGTAGCTCTATGATCATGTAGCCCAGGCTGGTATGACCCTGACCTTGAGTAGCATCTTACATTCACCTAGATGATACTGCAATATAACAGAAAGACAATAAACTTCAACAAATGGCTGCGCTTCTGGTGTCATTCAAAGGGGATCCAGTCTCTGTCTGCCTGTGATGACATGATAGACAAGCCTCATTGCTTCGCTACAGATGGTTTGCACCTGTCGCCCCTATGCTTCTGAATACTGGCCAAGGCTCTTGCTGTCCTCATATTACCTTTTTTAGGCAAGGCTCAAAGGTTCATAGGTTCATAGGTAGGTACTAGGCTATTGGCCCTGGGGCCTATACAAGCCCAGCCAAAAAGGTACCCTGGCCTTTGCCACCCAAGAAATTTATTTTCCTGTGCCACTGTCAAGCAGAGACACAGAAGTGATCACCGGGGTGAATTTCCTATTTCCCATCCAATCATCAAGATTTTTCTTGAAGAGTGCTAATGAGGTGCTTTGTTTGATATATATAGGTAGTTTATTCCGGAGTATGGGACGTCTCTGGGACAGGAATCTATCCCTCTGACATGTTCTGTTTATTGTGGTGACAAGGTTTCAGTCCCTAGAGTGTGTAGCTCGGAGGGATTGGGATTTCTTTAAGTGGAGCCTGTCCAACAGCTCTGGCTTTGACATAGCTTTGTATGTTAGGCAGAGATCACATCTGAGTAGGCAATATGCGACAGAGTAAAGCTGGAGTTTTTGAGACAGTCTGTGTAGACATGTGTTTGAGGCCGGTAATCCTCTTTGTGAGGTATTTCTGTGGCCTTTCCAATTGTTGTACATGTCTTGTGAGGTACATACCAAAAGGGACATTGTACTCTATAATGGATCTAATGAGTGATGAGTAGAGGGGGACAATGACCTCTTTTTTTCTGCATGAGAAACCTTTTGTGATGAGGTGTGCCACATAGAAGGATTTCCTGACTACTGTGGCGATGTGATTATCAAAGGAGAGACTACTGTCCACCTGTGTCCCAAGGTGTCTTATCACACTTTTGGTGTTAAGTATACTACCGCCTATGTTGTAGTTCATGGGTACAGAGTTTTTACCAAAGGGGATGACAATGCAGTTTTTGGCATTGAGCTTGAGGCCATGGCTTTAACACCAGGCATCTGTCTCAGTGAGGCCCTTTTGTAGGATGTCCACATCGTTAATAGTTTCGATTATGGCTCCTAGTTTGCAGTCATCTGCGAACTTCATTAGCCAAAGACCTTCTGTGTTAGCCTGTACTTCAGGGAAGTAGATACCAAACAGGACAGGACACAGGACTGAACCCTGTGGTACTCCACTTGTCACTGGTCTGAAGTCAGATTTGGAGTCTGCTACTTTCACAGTGTGGGTTCTGTCAGTGAGCCAGTTGGCAACCCATCTTGTGACATAGGGATTTATACATAGTTTAGTGAATTTATCTATAATTCCAGAGTGGGGGATGGTGTTGAAAGCCTTGGCAAGATCTAGATAGGCTGTGTGAACCACCTTACCCTTGTCTACGGCTTTGGTGAGTACTTCAAAGAAGTCTGTCAGGTTTAGAAGACATGATCTGCCTTTTACAAACCCAAACTGGTTGGGGTCCAGAGTTTGGAGATGACCAATGTCATTGTTTACAAGTGCCATGATGATACGTTCCATGGCCTTGCAGACCAGGCTCATCAGGCTAATGGGGCGCTAGTTTCCAGGGTCCGTGGTGGCTCTCCCCTTGTGTAGTGGGATAACCATCGCTGTGCGCCATTCAGCAGGCACAAAGCCTGAGGTGAGGCTATGATTGAACATGGTACTTAGGTGCGGTGTCAGTTCATTCTGTAGTTCATGTAGAATGCAGCCTGGGATGTTGTCTGGTCCCATGGATGCTGTGTTCCTGGCTTTGGAGAGTGTGGTTTTTACCTGTGCAGCCGTGATGACAGGAACTTTGCATTTTTCCGATATAGAGATGGGCTCTTTCATGGGTGAGAGGGGGGTAAAGTTAGCACTGAACCTACCTGCCAGGATGTTGGCAATATCAGTTAGGTCTGTATATTTAGTGCCATTGTGCTGTAACCCAGAGCAGATCTGAGTGTTGCCATTGAGATTCTTGACATAGCTATAGAATGCTTTGTGGTTGTCTTTAGAATCAGAGAGATTTTGTTTTCATAACTAGCTTTGGAGGATTTTATCAAGGATCGCAGCTTCTTACTGAGACTGACCAGGGAGCTCCTCCACTCATGGGATTTTACAGTTTCTTCCTTCTGTTGTACAGTTTGTTTATGGCAGGGGACCACCAGATTGGCTTCCTTTTTTTGGAGGATAGCGTCTTGGTTCTGTTTGGGACAGCACGATCCATGCACTCATGTAAGTGCTTATAAAGTGCAATTGTGCAGGATTCAGTAGTCATAACTGTATTGTCCATCTGCATGGGTGTCATGAAGTTCACCACTTCTGTCTTAAGAAGCATGAAGTTGGCTTTGGAGAAATTTTTTAACATGGTTTCCTTAATGGGGGTTGGGAAAAGAATGTGGATATGTAGGGTAATTAGCTTATGGTTGGATTAGACCAATGAGGCGTTGACTTCAGGTATGGAACACCGGTCACTCAGGACAAATCAAACCCCGTAACCAACACAAATAACCACAAAGTGAGCTAAATGCTACTCATTGCCAGAAGTGTCAGCCTCCAAATGCACACACTCGAGGCACTTCTCAATATGGAGAATATTGATATCTGTGCAGTAACAAAAACCTAGTTTTCTTTAACGTTTGTTGACCAGGAAAGTCCGACTAGGTTCCACAGATCCTGTTTTCAGCGGAGGCCCGGGGAGAAACACTCCAGAAGCATGTCTTTAGAAGGTTCAAGGCTCCAGAGAGCACACTAGCACTACCAGGATATTACTCATTCCATACCTTCCAGCATCAGAACCTGGATCATAGCACATAGGGTGGGGATGTATCCATATTCATCAAGGATATCTACACCTCTCTCTACATCCTCTCTACAGGATATGTACCCATAGAATGTTGCACCACAACGTTCTTCCCACTCCACAGGGGTGGGGCCACAAAAGACCCTTGGCATTCCCACTCTATGGGCATGATGAGTTGATCTGCAAGGCAATGGAGCCAATCATAATGGAAGTCAACAATAAAGACACTGGGAACCTTCACACAGTTGAGCACACCCAGTTTGGCTTTGTTAAATGCAGATCATGCCTCCTGAACTGGGTGGATTTCTTTGAGACAGTTACCCAGGCTACAGATGATTGAAAGGAGCTCCACACTGCCTACCTATACCTCGCTAAGGCCTTTGACACCATTCCCCAGTCAGGTATCATAGATTAACTCACCAATCTGGGCATAAATCCATACATCACAAGAGGAATTGCAAACTGGTTCACAGATAGATCCCACAAATTAAGAATTGCTGGCTACATGTCAGACTCTAAACCGGTAACAACTGGAGTCCCCCAGGGTTCAGTCCTGGGGCCCCTCCTGTTTGGTATAGACTTCTCAGAAATACATGCCAACACAGGAGGGTTGTGGTTGACTATGTTTGCTGGGAACTGTAAAGTGTTTGCCATAATAGATTCCCCGGATTGCACAAATATTCTCCAGAAGGGACTCTATGAGACAGATGTGTGGTGTCAGAATCATGGCCTCAAGCTCAATGTGAAAGAATGCATAGTAATCCCCTTTGGGGAAAACAAAATAACCACAAACTACCACATAGGTGTTACCCCCTAAAAACTGACAAGGTAATAAGGGATCTGGGGACACAAGTAGATAGTCATCTTTCCTTTGACAACCATGTTGCCAAAGTGATTAGGAGATCCTATGTGGCCCACCTAATCAACAAAAGGTTTGCATCAGGATCAAAAGAGGTAGTGGCAGCCCTCTACTCTTAAGTCATCAGACCCATCATTGAGTACAATGCACCATTTTAGATGTACTTGACTAAGCATATCCAGCAGCTGGAGAGACCACAGAAGTATCTCAACAAGAGGATTACTGGCCTCAAACAGTTGTGTTATGCAACACAACTGGTAAAACTATATCTGTTCTCCGTTACATACCGCCTACTCAGAGGCACACTCTGCCTAACATACAAAGCCATGTCCAACACATAACTGTTGAACATGCTCCATCTAAGGATAACAAAATTGAGCCGCACTACACACTCCAGGGATATGAACCTCATCACAACAATGAATACAATATGCTGGTGGGATAGAGTACCATCCCAGAGACGTGCCTTACTGTGGAACAGAGTTCCAATGTACATCAGACAATAGGAACCTTGATGAGTGGATGGGAAACAGACAATTCACTCTAGGCATCACATCAGCACCCCCACTAGAAAGGGGCTTAGGGTATTAACTATTAGAACTAAGGCTTAGGAGACTAACCAATGGGGTGGTGAAAGCTGCACAACTTGCCTAGGCTAATGTATGCCTTTGTGAAGATAGTCTACTACATACCTATGAACCTATGTGACAGGTACATGTCTACAGATAGTAGATGTGTACGTCATTGTACAGTTATGTTGTACAGCAGGCACATGCACCACATACACTGTAATGCTTACAGATACTGGTGACTATTATGTACAGTGGGTGAGATGTGCACCTCATGTCTTTTGTGCCATTATGATGTGTGCTGGGTGGGACAGTTCTGGATGGCTCCCTGTCATGGTCACCCTCTTACACACATCTCTGCCCATCCATCTTTGGCTTATCATACTGTGTTCATAGGTTCATAGGTTCATACAACATGAGCCTATATAAACCTAGCCCAAGAAGATTTTATTGTAATTCAGCAGCTCTTCATAATTTTGATTCACTGAACTATAGTTAACACAGCAGAGACAGCATCTATCCTGCTACAGGTGCTGCACCCTTAGACATTTGGAGTCAAAATATTTATTTTTGCACATAAACTTTTATAATGAATATTTATAACCTAATCTCCATGTCTGAAAACAATACATACTTACTTAATGTCCATGAAAAGATTGTGGGGGGTCACTTGTTTTGTTCCATGGTAGGACAGATAGATTAAATGGAGCTTTGTTTCAAGTGTGGATGAGGAGTGCATTGGCAGAGAGTAATATCAATGTAGGACATCATGAAAAACTCTGGATATATTTGCACTGCAGTAAACAAAATATACAAATCATAACTTCTAGTGAAAGAGAAAATAATGTGGAAATGGTGTCACCTGTACTGACTGCGGAGACCCAGGAACATTAAGCGCTAGAAGGTGCTGCAGCATACAGCAGAGCAGTCTGAGGATGGTCACATGACATCAGGTTTTACAAACATCACTTAAAAAGAATATATCCATTCCTTTGCTCATGATCTGCCATCCACTTCCTACCATACCTCTCACTCACTCTTGGAGCACGAAATCTGGACAAAGCCATTCATAAACGTGGGACAGAGTCCCAATGTACATTCCCCTCTACATATATATAGGTACATAGATAGGTAATAGGCTATCTGCCTGAAGGCATATATTAGTATGGCCAGAGTATGCAGCTATCACCACACATGGGGTTAGTTCCCTATGCCTCTGTGTAGTAGAGCTGATGAAGTGATCCATGCTGTGACAGTTCAGTTTCACATACACTCATCAAGGCTCCTCTGAAAGAGTGTCAGTGCGGGACTCAGCTTAATGTAGGTTGGGAGCCTGTTCCAAAGCAAGGGAAGTCTGTGAGTTAGTAATGTATCCCTCCAATATGTTCTATTTATTGTTGTGATAATTATATCCCTAGAGCATGTGGCACAGTGAGCTTGGATTTACTTCAGATACAGCATGTACATCAGTTCTGCATTGGACATGGACCTGTCTGTTGGGCAGAGATCGCCTGAGTAGACAGTATGCAACAGAGTACAGATTGAGTTACTTCAGTCTTGTTGCATGGGTCAACTGTCTGAGGTCAGTAATCCTCTTGTTGAGGTGCTTCAGTGGTCTTTCCAGCTGCTGAAGGTGCCTAGTCAGATTCATCGCAAGTGTGTCGTGGTACTCTCTGATGGGTCTGATGATTGATGAGTAAAGGAAACCTCCTTTGACCTACATGCAAAGACTTTGGCAATTTGTGGGAACACATAGCATGATTTTCTAACCACTTTGTGAATGTGTTTCTGAAAGTAGAGATGACTATCCACATGTGTCCATTGATCCCTTATTATTACCTCCATATTTAGGGTGTTTGCACCTATGTAGTATTTGTATGACTGTAGCTCGAGGCCATAATTTTGACACCACATTTGTCTGACTGAGACCCTTTTTAAGGATGTCTCTGTTGTCCCAAACATCGATTATGACAACCTTTTTGCAGTCATCCACAAACTATGCTAACCACAGCCCTCGTGTGTTTGACTGTATTTCTGAAAAGTATACACCAGACAGGAGGGGTCCCAGGACTGAGCCATGGGGGACATCAGTTGTTACCACCTTACGGTCCAACAGGGAGACCACAATTCTTACCTTGTGGGATCTATCTGTGCCCCAGTTGGCAATCCATCAGATGACATACGTGTTTATGCACAGGTTGTTGATTTTGTGGATAGGACATGTGTGTGGGATGTTGGAAAAGGCCTTTTAAAGGTCTATGTAGGCCATGTGGAGTTCATTTCATTGATGTATGTCCTGGGTAACTGCCTTGAAAACTGTCTAGCAGGTTTAGGGACCATGATCTGCCCCTGACCAAACCAAAATGGGTATGGTTGGGTGTTTGTAGGCTCTCAATAGCTCTGTTTATGAGTTCCATAATGATGGACTCCATGGCCTTGCAGATCAGGCCTATTAGGCTTATAAGGCAATAGTTCCCATGGTCTGTTGTGCACCAACACTTGTGGATTGTGCCAAATGTTGCTGTAACCCATTCAACAGTTTCATATCTTGTACAGAGGGTGATTCTCAATAGACTGTTCAGGTGCAGGATCTGTTTGTTTTGGAGTTCACAAATGACACAGCCAGAGACACCATGTCATCCCATAGACACCATGTTTTTAGGTTTGGATAGAGCTGTTTAACCATTGTATATGTGATTTCTGGCTTTTCACAATCTCCGGGTATGGTAATGGGCCCTTTTGTCAGTGAGAGGGGGGTAAATATGTATGAACCTGTCTGACAAGATGTTGGCAATGTCAGTCATGTACATGTATTCATTTACACTTTGCACTGACTCAGAACATATATGAGTTTACATTGATATTTATGACATAGCTAAAGAAAGCTTCATGGTTCTCTATGGACACTTTGGCAATATTTTGCCAGGACATGGCTTGGATATTGTTAGGAGTGCTCATTGTTTCTTGATGATACTGACTGGAGATTTATTGATCTTCTTTGGATTTTCACTTTATTTGAACAACTTAAGTACTTGTATTAGATAGTTTGATTATGACAGGGGTCCAATATATTATATGGGTCTGTTTTCATATCACTGTGTGTGCAAGGCAGGATTGGTGAATAGTGACATGTGTCTGGAGTAAGAATTGCAACTGCCAGATATGTGTGGCCCACTGCTGTACTCAGACATGGCCTAAGTGTGTGACCATGCTCAGTATGACCTTTCAGTATGTTGTTAACTGAAATTTGCTTTGTTTAAGTGTGTGAGCATGCCCAGTATGACCTTTCAGTATGTTGTTGACTGACATTTGCTTTGTTTGTTTGTGTGTGAGCATGCCCAGTATGACCTTTCAGTATATTGCTGACTGAAATTTGCTAAATTTGTTTAAGTGTGTGAGCATGCCCACTATGGGCATATATACTATATGTGTGTGAAAAATCAAGTTGGTTTTACTTCAGGGCTCACCTTTGTGTTTTACATCGACAGGAAGCACGCTGTGCCTGCAGGTCTTCCATGAGTCAATTTGCATAGACTTATCAACATTTCTACATACGGGGGGGCAGCTATTATTTGTACATTTCTACCCAGGGGGCACACCTGATTGTTACTGTGGGTGTACATAGGATGAGGGGTACACCTGACACTTATACACATTTCCTAGGCCTGCACTGCTATGTCAGGTACTCCATTTCAGTCTATACTGTTGCCTATCGTACTGGCTTGAGGCATACCACTGTACTACAGACCTTAGCTTCCAATTACACGCATATTAGTTTGTGACTTCATAGCCTACCCAACCCATATCACACTGCCTGGCCTGCTGTATAGGCCTGGGGGGAGGTTACTCATATGCCTCTTCAGAGGGAATGATACAGCATTTATTTGTGTTTGCATTTGTCTACAATTGTCCTGCTGGCTGCGACTGTTAGGTATGTGACCTCCCCAACTGGTATGTGAGAGTGACTTAAGTTGTGTCTGTGCCAGTGAAATGCTGTCATGGCTTAGTAGTTCAGTACTGTGACTATGGTGCACAGCATCCTGAGTTTGAGCCCTGTCACTGCTTTTTATTTTCCTGCTGGGCAGACCTGACTGGTTAAGGAGCAGAAAAGCAGGTGTGAGCGTGTTTACCCGACTTTGCTTGACTTTGCCCAACATTGCCCAACACTGCCCAATGTTGCCTGACGTTGCGCTGGTTAGCACGGTGTGCAGCTATGCGCAACTGGATTTAAATATGCTGAATACTGGTAAAATGTGCTTAGCAGTGCTTTATATTGCTTAAAATAGGGCACTCATGCCTCAGGTGGTGCCACAGGCCTATGTCGTATGCACATAGTACACTCCCTATACATGTTTGAAAACAGGTAGTGTCAAGTTAGGCATCCCTTTTACTGTATGTGCGAGTCAGAGAGAGGTATCATTTCTAGGGCTCCTACTGAGTCAGTGTATGTGCTATGCGTTGCCTCTTTGTTAAGGCCAGGGCATACTGGGCACGCCTCCTTCTGCCTACTGAGGCAGGCACAGGTTGTTCCTCCTCCGAGTCACGTTGTGCCTGTGCAGGCCTTGGCAATGGTGGGGGGCTGATTGGCCCTACCTCATGCTGTTCCTGCTGCAGCTGTTTCCAGAGGATCATATTGTGTAGCATGGCACATACCATAACAATTTGGGTACATGTAGTTGGTGAGTACTGCAAGGCTCCACCAGATGTGTCCAGACACTGGAACCGTGACTTGAGCATCCCAAACACACACTCAATTATGTTTCTTGTTTGTGCGTGTGCCTCATTATGGAGTTCTTGTTCAGGTGTGTGTGCATTTCTGATGGGTGTCACCAGCCATGGCTCCAGTGCGTATCCAGCATCCCACACTAGGTGACCATCAGAGATGTCCCCATTGGCAAATCTCTGCTACAGCTGTGTCAGATGCCAGATGTGGGAATCATGATAGCTTCCAGGGCATTCAGCAAACACAGTCATTATTATGCACTGGACATTGCACACAACCTGGCAGTTGATGGAGGGGAAGCCCTTGTGGTTGATGTAAACCCTACCCTGCTCACCAGGTGGTGCTTTGATGCATATGTGCGTGCAGTCTATTGCACCACTACCTCAGGGTATTCTGCTATTTGGTGGAAAAGATGCATATTGCTGGACAATGCCTCATGGGAACTGGGGAAATATATGTGGTCACCGACATGTGCTGACATGGCATCCAAGAACTGGTGGCATACCCTGGATGCTGATGCCTGTGAAATCCCCATCATATCACCAGTTGGTCTTTGGAAAGCACCTGTAGCTAGTATTCTTATGCCAACACATACCTTGGTATCCACTGGGATGGGTTCCCCTCTGTCGGTTCTGTGTGTAAGGCGTGGCCGGCACAGCTCAACAATTTGCTGTCAGAGGTCTCTGTCCACCCTATAGAGTTCCACTATCTCCAGCTCATGTAGCCCCTGGTAGGTTACCCTGGGTCTGTACACTTTTCTCTGTCTCCTCACTGTGGGTTGCTCAGCAGCATTCACAACATCACCACCCTCAGCACCTTGCACATGTTGGTTTATGATAGCAAGAGCAGCCCCTAACATTTTGTCTGACTTAAGCTTTTTAAGCTTTCCCTCTTTGTATACTGCAGTGTTGCAGAGTTCTTGGGAAAAAACAGGGGGGAATGCTGTTTGCAGAGTTTAAAGTGCTGGGCTGGGCTAGTCTGCTGCATGTGTAATTGGCTGATTCTGATATATTTCACCTGGCAGCTCTGCTAGTTCTCCTTGGTTAACTTCCTACTACTTCTTTTCCTTCCTTTTCCCTTTCTGTTTCCACCCGGGGGGAAGCGCCGTGCAAACAAGTGCACATGCGCGCACACGCACGCACACACTGTGTGCATGCTTGCAAGGAGTTTCCTGTCTTTTAACATTGTGCATATTTGGTTTGATGTTTTCAAATAGGACAGCTGTAGGCATGCCTCTTGCAATCCTGAGCAACTCAAAGCAAACATAAGCCACTGTGCTCCAATTAGCTTACAGCCTGTCTGACACACCATCTCATGATGTCACCTATATTCTACTCTACTACTCACCTACTCCTATTCTTACACTCTTGGGTCATGGCTCACATGCTGAGGAAAATTGGGATTCACTATCCTTATCCTCATTTGCATAGGATTGCCTACTAATGCATGGTTACATCTCTGACACTGAGCTTCCCCCCCTTAGCAACCACTACTCAGTGGCCATGTCATCTTCAGTCTGCCATTCACCTGCATGACAGAATAAGCTTTTTAGTGAAAATGCCTATTTTTGGCTTTTTTAATTATTTTCTTGTTTTTATAAGCGCCGCATGCTTGTGCGGTGCTGTGCTATGCTTAAACATGAGATCGGGGGGAAAAATGTTAAATTGTTATATTTTTAAACATTTATAAATGCCAATGGCCTTATATTTGGCCATTGGCATGCTTCCTCAACTGTATGCATCCTTTATTTGGAGCTGTCATAGCTCCATTTAGCTATTTGCAGAACGGTACTCCGTTACCAACGGAGTACATTTCTGCAGATAACACTAATCTTCCACGGACAGGTTAGTGTTTCCTGGATCACAAATTTACCTCATTTGCATGGCTTTCACCAGCAAATGAGGTAATTTGCATACCATGATGCTGTCCGTGCAAAAGTAGCTTTAGCAGCACTCGTACACACCCCTGCCGACTGTACCTGAATCGCACGGCAGACATATTACTGCCGTGAGCTCCTACACTCTCCTTGCACTCCGTGCAAGCTTTTGTAAATCTGGCCGTTTATTTTTCAGAACTTTGGCTTGCAAATAAAAAAGAAAACAGACTGCACAGCTGAGAAATTCAAAAATGGAGGAATCTAAACTTAAAACTTTTTTTCTGACAATGTGTGCTAAAGTGCATGACATAAAGAAACTGCATGATAACAGAACTATATTGAAATGGAATGGAAAGTGAGAGTTACACTGGATATGTATGATGGAAAATAGGAAGTGAGAGATACACTGGATATGTATGATGGAAAATTACAGCAAAAGTCAAATGATATAACAGTAAATGGGAAAAAACATTTGGTTCAGAAATGCACAAAAAGAAGATGTGGGCATTGTGTGGAGCAAGGCCATACTGCTAGAAACTGTAGACCCTTTTGTAGGCAAAGTAATGAGTCTGCCCATTTTTGGTTTGAAGGTCTGGTGCTGGAAAAAGATGGGTTACAAAAAAAGAAACTGAGAGAGAGAAAAGGCAATATGTAGAAAAAAGAAGGTATGTACTCACCATAACGTTCCATCTGTTGTCCATTTTCATTCTTCCTCAATCTGTGAGACCTATGAGTTCGGTTCCAATCCTCGGACTGACTTGGCCATTACCATAGCTCGTGGTAACCAAAAACCTCTCGAGCTTATCCCTTACACACAATGCACCTATTCCAGTTACCTCATATCGAGTTTGCTGATAGACAAAAGGAAGGATTAGTCATAAGATATTCATTGAGACTATATCTGGAACCATAATTATATACCATGGATAATAATCTGCTACTCATCTGTTCCTCTAGAAATCCAAGAGTATGTGGGGTTGGAAGGAGTGGAGTTAAGGAAGAATGAAAATGGACATCAAAGATGGAATGCTATGGTGAGTACAAAACTTCTTTGTCTGATGCTGTCAATTTTTATTCTATCCTCAACCTGTGGGACAGAGTCCCCAGCTACCTTAGACCCTGGGTGGACTCATGGAAGGATGTTTCTGAGCACCACTGAACCAAATGATGCTCTTCCCCTGAAAACAAGTCCAATTTGTAATAAGTAACAAAAGTATGGGGCGTAGCCCAGGCCACTGCTGCACAGACATCATCCATGGAGGCTCTACATTGGAAGACAGTTGATGTTGCTACAGCTCTAGTTGAATGTGCTTTCAAAGGTTTCATAAAGCAAACCCCAAATTGTTACAGATGAAAGAAATACAATATGTGAACCATCTAGCCAATGCCACTTTATTCACAGGTTTTCCTATCTTTGAATTTGAGTAAGAGATAAACAACTGGTCAGATTTTCTGACATCCTTTGTTCTGTGAAGATAAATCTGTAATTGTCTATGAACATCTAATAAGTGTAAGCAATATTCACCCTTATTAGCAAATTTGGGGAAGAACACTGGTAGGTTAATAGTTTGACTGATACTGACTTCTACAACCACCTTTGATAGGAAAGAGGGGTTGGTTCTTAGTGAAACCCTATCCTTGTGAAAAATCAAATATGGTAGTTTACAAGAGAAAGCTTGAATTTCTGAACTCCTTCTGGTGGAATTTATACCAACTAAGAAAAAATAACTTTCCAGGACAGAAACTTGAGATCACAGTCTGCTGCCAATTCAAAAGGAAGTTGTATAATTGCTTGAAACACCAATTTTAGGTCCCCAGGAGGAGTTGGATCTTTGTAAGGAGGCTTTAAAAGAAGAGTACCTCTCAAAAAAGTTTTACAAAATTTATGAGACACAAGTGATGTCTTTAAATCCAATATGAAAACTGGATATAGCTGATAATTAAACTTTAATAGTAGAAGACGAAGCTCTTTCATTGAATAGTGAGGCTAAAAATTCAAGAATCTTATGAATACGTGCTGAAAAAATAGAAGTTATGTTCTTACCATACAGCTTATATCAATAACAGTATAACTGTAAATAGAGAATCCTCTAACAGCAGGAAGAAAAAAAGGTGACCTACATGAAAATAAAAGAAATATACACAATATATGACTAAGAAAGAAAGAGGTGGTAGAAAGAGGATCACACATCCACTCCTCTAGGTCTGTCTGAGAACAGTGGAACCAAAATTAGCTCTATGCCTAGAAGCTAAATCCAACTTATAGTGGAATGGGCTTTAGGTTTATTAGGCAGTTTTGGTGTCTAATCTCATAAACAAGGGTAATCAGAGGCGTTAGCCATCTGGATAATGATACCTTTGAAACTGGAAGTCCCTTTTCTCTTTTCCGCGCAGGAGGACAAACAGCTGATCAGATTTTCTGAATTGGAACATCCAGGCAGTGTAATTTTTGTTCAGACCTATTGAATACTCTGGGGAAAAAAGAGGGAGGTCAATGCTTTGGTTTAGATTTGATGTTGAAACCATTTTCCATGATAATAATTTCAAGGAACATGAAGCTGCAGGTTAAGAATCAAAGAAGCAAGAACTAAATTTAGTCCCAAGGAGGAGGGAGATTTCTTATAGGGAGGTGAGAAGAAAAACATCCAGTTTCCTTTTCCCAATAGGGAAGAAAATGGATGCTAAGCGTGACCATCCAATCTTGTTTTTCTTGACTGGATCTTCTACTGAGATCCAAATCCAAAATTGGTCTCCAGTCCTTTTTTTCGTGGAACTAAAAGAGTAGATTCGGATCCTTGTTGTTGTTGGACACTGGCTGAATTGCTCTTTTTACCTTTTGCAAGAAGTTTCCAAAGAAGCTATATCGCTGTGGTGGCCCGGCGTGCAGGTGGAAGATCTGGAAGGATTTTTTGGAAGAAAAGGGATAAAAGTTAATGGAAGGAATGAACTGTACCCATTTGTATTAGTCCAGGGATAGCCAGGTCTCTGGGTGGGGGATAGCCAGCCCCAGGCTGCCTCCGAAGATGAGCAGTCGGGCAGCACCGGCGGGATGCACGAAAGGCTTGTCAGGAAAAGGCTTCCCAGTGTTGCCCTGGTTCTCGACCCCCCCCTGCCCTAAGGCGGCGTCTACCATTATTCCACCTCTGCCTCTGGTTGTAAAACGACTCTCTCATCAGGTCGAATCGACGCAGATTGTTCACGGAACCACATCTTTCCACCCCACCGGCCTTTGGGTGGGCCTGAAGGTCTACGAAACCGGACTCCGGCGGCAGTCAAAAAGCCACTCACATGCAGAAAGTAGTCGGTTTCAGTCTTTCTTCGACTCTAGAGATGATCCATCTAAAGGACCAAAAAGAAAGGCGTCTTGAAAGGTTCATAAAGTTGCATAGCCGCCTCCAGGCGCGCCCTCGCTAAAGGCTACCCCTGGTCTACCGCGGCGGTTGCTTTCGCTCCATCGGCCGCATAAGAGAGGCGCATCTCGATAAAAAAGTTAAAGTAACTACACAACACCACAGGGAGGAAGGGAAGGCCAAAGGCCAAAGGAAGAACCAACGGTTCTTTTAATAAAGGGAAAAGGGAAAAAATGAATTTAGGGGGATAAACACTAAATTAATGGGTCAGTGTTAGTTTGACATGTCCAAAACACAAACCTTTTTTCATTTACTGATGTAAAGTTTACTCATAGATGGTTTGTGAGAGGCCAGAAGCATGTGTCAAACAGGGGAAGAGAGCACATATTGTCTGGCTATTAATGGAATTGGAGAAACCAAGCTGTCAGCTTGAGGTTCAAGATATCCGGGTGGATCATGCCTGTCAGATGGGACAGGAGATCTGGAACTGGGTCCAGGCTCCAAGGTTGGTGAATTAGTTGAAGCCAAAGGAAGGGGAACCAAATCTGTTCATGCCAGTAAGGTGCAATGAGGATTACTTTGCTCTTCAGCCTGATAACTTTCTGTAGAACCTTTGGAATTAGAGGAATTGGAGGAAAGGCATAAAGGAGACTGGATGGCCAGTTGTGGAGAAGAGCATCCCTCTGTGATTCTCCCAAGTGGGAGATTAGGCAAAGTAGTTGCTGCACTTGTTGCTTAGGGGAGAGGTGAAAAGATCGCAGCAAGGCTGGCCCCATTGATGGAATATTCTTTCTGACACTTTTAAATTGAGGGACAACTCGTGATGCAGGAGTATGCATCTGCTCAATTTGTCTGCTATCACACTGGACTTCCCCGGAATGTGCATTGCTATGAGAAAGCAATTGGATGAGATCACCCACATTCTGAGAGCTTCTCGACACAAGGTTCCTCCTTGCTTGTTGATGTCCCAAACTGCTGACATATTATCCATTTGAATTGTAACTGTCCCTGAAGGGAGAGCATCCTGGCTCATCTCTAAGACATTGATATACAAGTTGGCCTCTATAGGGGACCAAGTGCCTTGGACACTGTTCGCTAAATAATTCCCCCACCTTAAATGGGAAGCATCCATGGTAACTGTGGACTTGGGTTGAGAGGGGGTGAAAGGATGGCCTTGTAGAAGTTGTTCTGATTAAATCCACCACTTGAGATCTCTTTTGAAAATGTTGGTGATTGTAATCAAAGTTGACATTGGTTGGTTTAGTATTGACCATTGTGTTGCAAGCAGTCATTGTAAAATTCTAATGGGAAATCTGGCTAAGGGGACTAGAGTTATAGCTGCCACCATTGAGCCCAGGGCCTATAGAATTAGGCATACCGATACTTTGTTGCTGTTGATTATCTTCATGACTTGCGATCTGCTTTTCTGTAGTCTTAGAGGGGGAAAAGAGGCTATTGTTGTCTTTGTGTTCAGGATAGCTCCTATGAACTCTAAGGTCTGAGTTGGTTCAAGGTGAGACTTTTTGTAGTTTATGATTATCCCCAGATACACTGAGAAAGGTCATTAGACTGAACATCATTATAAATAAATATTTGTTTCTTCGAATCTGCTGGCCTTTTTTGTGGTGTTACTTTTGCTTTGGCCTTGCAGTTGCCGTCCGGGCGAGTTTTGTTTTCAGCATATCCCCAGATAGGGACATGTCTGGAGAACCTGCTCTCTTGCCTCTCACAATTGATGCCTGGTCAGAGTAGTAATGAGCCAGTTGTCTAAGTAAAGAAACAGTCAAAATCACAGAAGTCTCAAGTGAGCCACTACTATTGCCATGCACTTGGTGAAAACCCTGAGGGCTGTAGTGAGACCAAAGGGCAGAACTCTGAATTAATAGTGACTGGTTCCCAGCCAGAAGTGGAGAAACCTTCTGGATCGCCTGTGCATCTTTATATGGTAGTACGCATCCTGAGGGTCTATTGACAAATCCAGTCATCCTGTTCCAAAAATGGAAGAAAAGACTGAACCGTGACCACCCGGGACTTTGTTTGTCAAACTGACTTGTTCAAAACACTGAGACCCAAAATTGTTCTCCAGTACCCTTTATTTTTTGCCACTAAAAAGAATCTTGAGTAAGTTATGGATTTTCTCTGGTCTAGCGGGGCTTCTTGGAAGACTCTTTTTTCTACCAGTTCTTGAATTTGTAGTACTGCTTGTTCCCTTTGACTGGGTGGGACATTGGGGATTATTTTGCAAATGGGGGGTGGAAAGGAAAATGGTATAATATAACATCTGGAAATTATGCTCTGCACCCAGGTATCTGATGTTATTTCTAGCCAGGCTCTCTCATGCAGGGTTAGTTGACCACTGACTGCCTCCAGAGGAAGACAATCGGGCCTCCTTTCAGGAGCACTGAAAGGGTCCACCAAAGAAAGAATATCTGTACCCTTGGTTTTGCAGGCCTCCTCTACAGCGAGGGTGGCATCTTCCCTTGAATTTCCCCCCTCTGGCCAATGGGGGAACCACCTCCACATATGTCTTGAAAAGATCCTTGGGACTTTTTGAACCCCACCTTTCCACTACTTTGCTGATTCCTTGAAAAGGATCATTGAGGAGTGGAAAAATGTACACTCATGGCAGACAGGGTCTTTCCATCTTTAACCTGGACAAAGTCTGTTTAGCATTAGCACCAAACAAAGATGTGCCATCAAAGGGAGCACTGACGAACGAAGACTTAAAGAGCTCCACAAAGTCAAATAATCACACCCAGGCATGTCTCCTGATGGCAACACCTGAACCCGCTGCTGTTGTCGTCCCTTGTCCCTTCAGCTACATGAGAAATGAGCCTCATGGATGAGTTGGATATGGACTGTATGGTAGCCAACTGAGAGAGAACAGACTCCTGAACCTCTTCAGAGATGGCTCCTGAAAGGGTATCTGAAAGTTCCTTAATCAGATCTCTCTGCAGTCTGGTGAAATGTGCCAAGAAATTCAAGGACCTTAATGCAAAGGTCGTTGAAGCATAAACTCATTTCTCAAACCTATCCGTCACCTGAGACTCCTTGTTGGGTGGATGGATATAGGAACTTTCCTCAGCTAGCTCCTTTTTTGTTGCTACCACCATAACCATGGTATCAACAGGCAAAACCTTTGACCAAAATTGTTTATCCTCTCAGACAGTGATAATTTTGTCAGGTCTCCATGTAATGGGTTCAGTGATGTCAGGGGGCCTTCCATGCCTACCAAAAGATCAACTCAATGAGCTCTTTGGCAGGCACAGTCACCCAGAAGATAGATTGGTGGGTACCAAATGCCTGCAGGTACACTGACTTCTCCAACAAAGGAGTTTTACATGTCCAATCACCTCTCTGTTTTAAGATTTCTAGGATGTGTCCAAAGGTAACATCCTCAAGAGGTGATCTTGAAGATTCTTTGCCCCCATCAAAGTCCATGTCTTCTGTGATAGATTCCTCTGGGGCATCCAAGTTCTTCCTCTTGCACTTCTTCTTAGGGATCTCTTCAGTAGGATGATCTGGGAAAGTATCAGAAGAAGAGGGTATTTCCTTCTGGGACTCCTGAGGTTTTGGTATTCACTGTCCTTGTGGAGGGAAGTATTGAGACACTGAACATAGGTGTGACAGGGATGTGTGTTCTGAGTAGGAACCATCTGACTGACTGACTGACTGACTGCTATGGTCATAGCTCTCTCCGTAGCCTCAAAAGCTGATCCACCCAGAGAAGGAAAGGACCTTGGATCTGAAAGGGTAGGTCTGGGAACTGAGGTCATTTCCTGCTTTGAAGAGATCCCTCTTGAAGCAGAAGCCAGAGCCGAGCTGATCCATGTCAAAGCCCCAAGGTGCAGAGAAGGCTCTGAAAACATAGGAGTTGACTCTAGCCCCTCAGAACTGACAGGACAGATATGGCCCCAAGAGATCTGTGGCTCTGACAGAACCAAAGAGCTCAAAGCAATAATCAGTTCCAAAGATAAAAACATCTTTGGTTCTGATGCAGATGGCACCAGGCAGCTCAGAACCAAAGTCTCTAAGCCTTCAGGTGAAGTTAGAGAAGGAAGTAAAGGAGAAGTAGCTGAAGAATCGAATCCTTCACCCATTGAGGTAGGAAATGAGGGGGATCTTGTCATAACTTGTGCCCAAAGGGATTTTTCTCACAATCTCTCCACATCATCTTTGGTTAGGCTTTCAGAGGAATGGGCTGACATAAAAAAAGGTGATTTTGGGTATCTCCAAGAATGGTAAAGGGAGTCTCTCTGGAAAGGGATCAATGGAGGGTGAATAACTTGTTCTTGGAAGGAAACATTTTGTATAATCCTGTAATTGTGGCGTCGGATCCAAGGATCTCAGCACCAAAGTTTGTCCTTGATGTGAAGTTTTAGGAACTGCAGAGCTAGTCAGTTCTGATAACTGTCTTATGTTAATTCTCAGTTCTGATGAAACAGTCAGAGCAAATATTTGTGTCTTTTCTCCCACTGGTTGCGAAGGGGAAGATGGAGCCATTGCTTGTGTCTTTTTTCAACTCAGAACCAATGGAGATGTCAGCACCAACAAACTTCGTTTCTTCATCTTTTGGATACTTTGGAAGATGAAGAAGAAGACAGACTAGAAAAATCAGATTTGCTTTTTGATTTTTCTTTAGAAGAAGTGGTACCGGATAATAGGTTCATAGGTTCATAGGTTCATACTAGGCTATCTGTCCTAGGGCATTTATAAGCCTAGCCAGAGTATGTTTGGCTTTCCCCACCCATTTTAAATTAATTTTGCTATGCCCTTTTTCGAGGTTAGTATACTGTGCCTCTGTCTAACAGTGACACAGAAGTGATACCCGGGGTAAACCTACGATCTCCCATCCACTCATCAAGATTCCTCTTGAAGAGAGTCAATGAGGGACTCTGCCTAACCTGTACTGGGATTTTATTCCAGAGTGAAGGGAGCCTCTGGGTTATGAATCTGTCCCTCCAGCATGTCCTATTTATTTCAGTGCTGAGGTTCAATTCTCTCAAGCATGTAGCTCGATGGGATTTGGATTTTCTGAGGTGCAGCATGTCCATTAATTCTGGGTTGGACATGGCTTTATACGTCAGGCACAGATCGCCTCTGAGCAGGCGGTATGCCACTGAGTAGAGCTGGAGTTTCTTTAACCAGGCAGCATATGGCATCTGTTTGAGCCCTTTGATCCTCTTGGTGAGGTACTTTTGGGGTCTTTCCAGTTGTTGCAGGTATCTGGTAAGGTACATCCCAAAAGGGGCATTGTACTCAATTATGGGCCTGATGAGGGATGAGTAAAGAGGCACGATGACCTCCCCTGATCTAGATGTGAATCCCTTCATGATTAGGTGGGCTATATAAAATGTTTTTCTAACCACTTTGGCCACGTGATTTTCAAATGACAGATTGCTATCAACTTGGGTCCCCAGGTCCCTAATTACTTTTTCCGTACTTAATGGATTACCACCTATGTTGTAATTTGTGGGCACTTTGTTTTTGCCAAAGGGGATGACTATACACTTTTTAGCATTTAGCTTGAGGCCATGGCTCTGACACCAGTTGTCTGTTTCTATGAGGCCCTTTTGTAGGATGCTTGTGTCGGCTGGAGAGTTGATTATGGCGCCTAGTTTGCAGTCATCTGTGAACTTGGTCAGCCACAGTCCTTCCGTGTTGCCCTGTACCTCCGAGAAATATATACTGAACAAGAGAGGTCCCAGGACTGAGCCTTGTGGGATGCCACTTGTAACTGGTTTGGAGTCTGACATGGCTCCAGCAATTCTAACCATGTGGGTTCTGTCCTTGAGCCAGTTTGCAACCCATCTAGTGACATAGGGGTTTATATTTAAGCTGGTGAGCTTATCTATAATGCCCGAGTGGGGTATTGTATCGAAGGCTTTTGCAAGGTCCAGGTAGGCTGTGTGGACCACCTTCCCCTCGTCAATAGCCTTGGTGACTGTTTCAAAGAAATCGACCAGGTTTAAGAGGCAGGATCTGCCCTTAACAAAGCCGAACTGGGTAGGATCCAGTGTCTGTAGGTCCCCAATATCTTTATTTATGAGGTCCATGATGATCCTTTCCATAGCTTTGCAGACCAAGCTTGTCAGGCTTATGGGGCGATAGTTTCCAGGATCTGTTGAGGCACCACCTTTGTGTGCCTCACTGAAAGAAGGCAAAAGCGGGCCTTTTAAGATTAATTTATTTTTCTGCTCAACAAGAGCTCTATGGCTAAAGGAGTGACAAATAGAGCAATTCTTCTGAAGATGGAGGGGGCCCAAACAGTAAACACATAAAAAGTGCATGTCAGAAAAGGGTATCTTATGGCCACATTTCTGACAATGTTTAAATCCACTTGGAGCCTTTTCCTTTCCCACCATGTCTATTCTCCACACACACACACACACACACACACACACACACACACACACACACACACACACACACACACACACACACACACACACATGTGCGTGCGCGCACACAGGCACACACACATGCGCACACATGCAAACATGCGCACACACGCACACATGCACGCACACACGCGTGCGCACACATGCACGTGCACATGCACACACATGCACACACGCGCGCACACAAGTGTACACACGCACACACGCACACATGCACACGTGCGCACACATGTACACATGTGCACACGCACACATGCACACACGGGCACACACATGCACATGCACAGATGCGCACACACGCACACACACACACACCCGCAGAAAAAAACTGATGAGAGCAATTGGTACCACATCTGACAAAAAAGTGGTAAATGAGATCTGAGGTAACTGTGATAGGTGCACTGTGGGTTAGGGATAAGCTCTGAAGAGTTTTTTGGTTACCACGAGCTATGGTAGCAGCTGAGTTGGTTCAGAGGATCAAAACTGAACCCACAGGTCTCACAGGTTGAGGACAGTATGAAAATTGACAACATCAGATACAATATTCAGAAAGAAAGGTAAAATGGCTAATGTAAGTACAGAAAGTAAAGGAAACATGACTCAAGGTAAAGAAAAATAGCAATGGGAAGGACTAATAGTAGAAGAGATTCAGACATAAACAAAAAATAACTATGATGGGCTGGCAAGTGAAGAAGAGGAAGATGGTGACTGAAACAGGGGAAGAACAAGAAGGTAAAGGTAATGCAGGGAGGGCTTGGTAGACAAAGGAAAATAAGAAAAGGAGGAAAAATGTTGCAAAAAAAGGGAAATGGATTATTTAAGTATTTGGGGACTAACTGTGAACAGTATAAGAAATGACATGAGGGGTTTCATGTTTGTTGAATAGTACAAAAAGAAAAAGATGGATGTATTATGCTTGTTGGATACAAACTGTACAAGAAAAAAAGAGAACAAAATTGAAGCTTATGGGGAAAAAGATTGTATATTAAGTAGGATATGAAACATTGTCTGGGTTAAGGGTGTTAGTAAGTGGAGATGAAAGAAAACGTTAGATACAATAATTATATAACAGGAAGCGTGGTGATATGTGACATAAGAAAAAATGGAAATTGTGTGAGGTTAAAAGTAATATATGGATATATAAACAAGTCAGTAGGAAAGAAAAAAATTTGGGTATGTCATTTGTAATAACTGAATACTTTACTTATAAGGTAAAAAAGAACAAGGACAATAATGCAACATGGAAAGGTAATAAAAGAAGTGATGTTCATAGGTTCATAGGTAGGTACTAGGCTATCGGCCCTAGGGCCTATATAAGCTTAGCCACAACAATTCCCCGGATATTTCTTCCCACAATATTTAGTTCCCTGTACCCCTGTCTAGCAGGGCGACTGACGTGATCCCCGGGGTGAATTTCCTATCTCCCATCCAGTCGTCAAGGTTCCTTTTGAAGAGGGCCAAGGAGGCTCTCTGCTTGACATGTATGGGCAGTCTATTTCAGAGTCTGGAGAGTCTCTGGGTCAGGAACCTATCCCTCCAGCATGTTTTGTTTATTGTGATGACAAGGTTTGGATCCCTGGAGCGTGTGGCTCTGAGGGATTGGGATTTCTTTAAATGGAGTATGCCCAACAGCTCAGGGTTTGACATGGCCTTGTATGTTAAGCAGATTGCCTCTGAGTAGATGATATGCCACAGAGTATAGCTGGAGTTTTTTTAGATGGTCAGCATAGGGCATCTGCTTTAGGCCTGTGATTCTTTTAGCGAGGTATTTCTGCAGCCTTTCCAGCTTGCAGATGTCTTGTGAGGTGCATACCAAATGGGGCATTGTACTGTATAATGGGTCTAATGAGGGATGAGTACAGTGGGACAATGACCTCCTTTTTCTGGATGAAAGGCCCTTAGTGATAAGGTGTGCCACATAGAAAGATTTCCTGACTGTTGTGGCAATGTGGTTACCGACGATGAGACCACTGTCCACCTGTGTCTTATCACACTTTCAGTGTTTAGTGTACTGCCAACAATGTGGTAATTCATGGGTACATGTTTTTTCCCAAAGGGGATAACTATACATTTCTTGGCATTAAACTTGAGCCCATGGCTCTGGCACCAAGCATCTATTTCTGTAAGGCCCTTTTGTAGAATATCCACATCATTTGGGGATTCAGTAATAGCTCCCAGTTTGCAGTCATCTGCGAACTTTGTTAGCCAGAGTCCCTTACTGTTGGCCTGTACTTCAGAGTAGTAGATGCCAAACAAGAGCGGTCCCAGGACTGAACCCTTAGGTACTCCACTTGTCTGGAGCTGGATTTGGAGTCGGCTACTTTTACAGTCTGGGTTCTGTCAGTAAGCCAGTTGGCAACCCATCGAGTGATGTAGGGATTTATGCCCAGTTTAGTAAGTTTATTTATGATTCCAGAGTGGGGGATGGTAATGAAGGCTTTGGCAAGGTTCAGATAGGCCGTGTGGACCACCTTAACCTCGTCCACAGCTCTGGAGACTGATTCGAAGAAGTCAATCAGGTTCAGGAGACAAGATTGGCCCTTCACGAACCCAAACTGGATGGGGTCCAGTGTTTGAAGGTTGCCAATGTCTTTGTTTATAAGTTCCATGATAATGCCTTCCATGCCCTTGCAGATCAGGCTCATCAGACTGATGGGACGGCAGTTCCCGGGATCCAAAGTGGGTCCCCCCCTGTGGAGTGGGATAACTGTAGCTGTGCGCCACTCAGTGGGCACAAAGCCTGAGGTGAGGCTATGATTAAACATGACACTTAGTTGAGGTGCCAGTTCATTTTGTAGTTCATGTAGTACACAGCCCAGGATGTCATCTGGTCCCATGGATGCTGTATTTTTAGCTTTGGAGAGTGCGGTTTCTAACTGTGTGGCTGTGAATACTGGAATTTGGCAATCTTTTGGTATTGAGATGGGCCCTTTAGGGGGTGAGAGGGGGGTGAAGTTGGCACTAAATCGATCTGACAGGATATTGGCAATATCCTTGGGATCAGTATATTTAATGCCATTCTGTTGTAGCTCAGAGCAGATCTGAGCATTGCCATTTAGATTCTTGACATAACTATAGAATGCCTTGTGGTTGTCTTTGGAATCTTTGGCAATTTTATTTTCGTAACTAGCTTTGGAGGATTTTATGCGGGACCTCAGCTTCTTGTTGAGGCTGGTAAGGGAGCTTTTGCATCCTGGGATTTTCCTCTTTTCTGCAACAGTTTCTTCTTTCTGTTGTATAGTTTGTTTATGGCAGGGGACCACCAGATTGACTTCCTTTTTTTGGAGGAGAGCATCTTGGTTCTATTTGGGATGGCATGATTCATGCATGAGTGGATGTGCTCATACAGTGCTTTAGTGTAGGATTCAGCAGTCGAACCTTCAGCTCCCGTCTGCGTGGGTGCCATGAAGTTTGTCATTTCTGACTTAAGTAGCATGAAGTTGGCTTTGGAGAAGTTTTTTACAGAGGTTTCCTTACTAGGGGCGAGGGTAGGATGTGGATGTCAAGGGTGATTTGCTTATGGTCAGACCTGTCCAATGAGGGGGGTGACCACTGGTGTGGAGCATCTATCTCCCATGTTGGTAATGACCAGGTCTAGGATATTGGAGCCCCTGGTGGGACATTGGATTAGTTGATCCAGGGCATTGGAATTTATGAATTCCAAGAACCGTTGGGAAAAGGTGTTGGTACCCGAGTTGTTTTCCCAGTTACTGTCAGGGTAGTTGAAATCAACCAGTATTAGGGTGTTTGGTTGTATCTTAATATTTTCCAGTATGTTTAGAAAGGTGTAGTGAGAATCTTGGGGCATGGTGGGGGATCTGTAGCAAGCTGCAATTCGGATTGCAGTCATACCTAGTGTTAGTTGCACCTGGAGAATTGCAGATGTACTGTGTTGGGCAACTAGCCTGCAGGTGTGAATATCCTTGGTGAATATGGACACTCCTCCACCTTTAGTGTTTCTGTCTTGGTTTGGTGGCCAAAAAGTGTGGCAAGAGTTGTAGCCTGGTATTGCAGGGGTGCTCTCTGGAGTCTTGAAAAAGGTCTCAGTTACTGCACAGATATCGATGTTCTCCATTTTTAGGAGTGACTCAAGAGAGTGCATTTTGAGGTTTAGACTTCTAGCATTCAGTAGCATTGCCTTCAGATTTTGCATGCTTGTATCTGTTATGGTGGTGGTTTTGCCCTTTGAACCTCGCCTAAAAAGGCACTATAGGGGTGGCAAGTGATTTAGCCAGTAACCTGAATCCCAGGGGTGACAGGTGCAGTCCATCTCTGGAAAAGCATCATAGTTTGTCGATCATGTCGTCCCAGGCAGAGAGATACTGGATACCCTTTGAATGACACCAGAAGTTTAGCCAATTGTTGAAGTCACTCATTTTGTCTTTATACTGCGGTATCATTCTGGGCAAAGACAGGTTGCTACTCAGGGCTAGGGTCATACTTGCCTGGGCCACATGATCCGAGAGCTCTTTCATGTCTCTTTTCATGTAATTCAGGGAGGTACATCTCAAGTCATTCACTCCAACATGGACAATGACAAAGTCGTATTTGTACTTGTTGTGGAGTGACTTGAGTGCATGCATTATGTGGCGGATCCTGGCACCCGACAGGCAGCTGATTGTAATTTTCTCCTTGTTCAGCCTGGTGAGTGGGACATCAGTGTGCCTGACTATAGAGTCACCTATTACTAAAGTGTTAAGTACGTTGTCTTGCCTTAGGGGCTGTTGTTGGGTGGCACACTGGTGTTGTGAGTTGTGTGTCACTTTGGTTGTGACTGGTGTTTGTTTGCTTTTCAGCTTTGGAGGCCCTTGTTGCTTGGGCAGGTTAATGTTAAGGACCTCCGCATATGTGGATTTAGTGTTGCTATATGTGGGTGTTGATGGTGTGGGTTATGAAGGGCTTTGTGTTACTTGAGGTATAGTGCAGGTGTTAACCTTCTCCACTTGACTGTCTAGCACATTCTTGGCTGGAGAGAGCTTTGCTTCCAGTTTGGCTATGTAAGTGCATCTCTCACAGGTTGTAGTGTTGGGTGGTAGGAGGAGAGGGTTGTCTGTGTACATGAGGCAGTTGCTGCATTGCCCAAGTATGCCCAGATTCACCAGGTGGACAGGAGAAATCACTGGAAGCTGATCCTTGAACATGCCTGTTTAGGTGCTTTTTTGTAAAGTACAAGAGCTGTTTTCCCTTACCTTTGCAAGGTACTTTGCAATTATAGGCTGTTTAGTGCCTACGATTAATTTCTCTTTATTAACAAGGAAAGTTGAGTGTCTGTATCAGTTTAAGGCTTCCTAGTGCTTTCCAGCAGGTTCTAGAGCAAGTGCTAGTCACAGAGGTTCAGATTGCAGTGCTACTACTGAGAAACCAGTTAGTTTTAAGGGAAACATTTGAAGAGCAGACTTTCTGGCACCTGGAATAGTTTAACCGTAGCCCTGAGGTGCTGCACAATGCAAAAAATGCACAAGCATGCATGTTTAAGCCAGAAAGTTGAAAGGGAATAGAAATCAGCCTGAAATGGCTAATAAAATTACAATTTCAGAGCTGGAAACCACTCCTCTAGTGTTAGATAGGCAGTGCAATTCTCACCACTCCCACTGGTAAGCAGTAGGACTTCCCTCTACACAGCAAGGTGAAATGGAAACTTGAAAATAGTAAAAAATACAGATGTACAAAAGGAGATTTTTATACAGGTATAGATTATGGGCCAAATTCCAAAAGATACTTGTTGACAGTGCAACATGCCAAACGAAGATAGCGCATTAGTGGTGGATGTGATTTCATAGTGTAGTCGGAAACAACACAAAGTAATTATCTATTCCTTGTAGGATAATAGCGGACTGTGCACATGACTGCCAGATTCCAAAACACAATGTGTGTGCCCAGTATAATTTTAAATGCAACACAGTACTTCACCAACAACTGTCTGAAAGCACTAAAAATTCCTAGGGAATCCTGTGGATTCTGCAAATCTAACTTAACAAAAATAATGCAACTGGTATTTAATGGACTACTTTAGACTAGGGTACTGCAAGCCATACTAGAGGACAATCTTCAAATGCATCCTAGAAGGCATCCAGCTAGCCATTAAGCCAGGCTAAAGTTAATCCATCTCTCTGACCAGGAAATAATAGAGAGATACAGATTAGACAGAGAGCTGATGTAGGCAGAATGTGTGCACCCCACATGTATGCTCATAGTCTGTGAGGTAACCTAATACAGAAAGGAACAAAAGAGAGTCTTGGTATACTGGTTTCTGGGACATTTTGTTGGCATATGGGAGATGCTGTAGGATTGTCCCAAACAGCTGCCAGTTATATTCTCTCACATTTCCTGGTAGCAATGCACATCAAGGTGGATGTTTATATACATAACCGCTTTAAACATGGTCAAAGCAAAGTATTCCAATTTTCATTACACAAATACAGTCTAAGCCTAGAAAGATAGTCTAATGACTGATTAACATTATTAACTTAGCAAGGGCAATTATTTTTATCTACAAACAGCCCCTGTACCTAAAAATTGTAGCCACAGTGTTGACTGTGTGTATCTCAGGAGTCTGACTGGGATAAAAAAAAATAATCACAATAATAATTGTCAAAGTAGCATATTTCAGATTTATTGCACACAAGCAGTAGCCAAGAATGTATTCCAACTTAATTCACATAAATGCACACTAGTCCTAAAAAATCCAGATTAAAGACTAAAATGAGCAGATGATAAGATAATAATGAACCTTCATCCATAAATGCTCCCAACCCCACAGCAATTGTTGTAGGCACTTGGTTAACTGTGTGTACCTCATATTGTTATGAAGAAATAAATTACATATACTTTATTTGCTGCTTTGCATGAGCTGCATGAAACTGGTTGATAGCTTTGGATGAACATGAAATCACAAGCATCATACTATAGGACCCAGACATTTATAGCAGTTTAAAGAGAATAGAATATGTGATGTGGAAATAAATGTTAACAACCTAACAACATTTATTGAGTCAGTATGAATGATCTCTGCAGAAGTAAAGGTTATCTCAATAATTCCACATCAAAGACAACTGTTACTAATGCAGACGTTGCTTTTAACAAGACAACTTTGCACTTCATTGCTTCCACAAATGCTCTGTAGTATGTAAAATGTGGCAATGTTATTACCATAACATATCTTGAACTAGATCAGTTATGCATCAGAGAATAGCTGTCAAAAGAACAGCCACAGAGTAGCAAGCATTTAAATAAATGCAAAACCTTTCACAATCCAGTTTTGCAGAAGGCACTACATCAGATGCAGCAATGACTGCACGAGGGACAGTAAAAAATCAGGCTGTTCTGAACATCAGATCAAATACTGCTGACTATCCTGAACTGTGAAATCCCATAGCCTTACCAGCTGCTGGGTGCTGTTAAGAAGGTGCTTCAAGATTATATTACTAAAATTCAACACATTTAGGATATATTACACAATATTTAACTGATAAATGTCATCACCGCTGCTAGAGGCTGTAAAGAAGGCAATTCAAGATTATATCACTTAAATGCAACATAGGTAGGTTATATTATACAATCCAGGCATATCAATTAATTTATACATTCTTCAGTACAAACAAAAAACAAACTCATTAAATGTGTGTTCATTTGTTTGCACTGAAGCCAGATAAAGAGCTATATGGGCTGATAACATAGATTGCTTGGCTATTTCTGTCCTTGAACTGTTTTAATAAAATGTTTTTGTTCTCCTACTTGAAAACAACAAAGAAAAAACCTTTAAATTACAATATACTTCACTGAAAAAAATTACCCTTCTGAGGACACATAATAAACCTCATTCTATGCTGTGTCCAACTGCTGTCATATCTGAAAAAAAAGAAATACCCATATTTCAGTGGGTAAATTGTATGATACTTTTTCTCTCTGCTGGCTGCATTCTTATGACTTATCCTAAAAGTGATAATTACATTTAACAACAATCCATGAATATGCGATTGAGCAATATGTAAACTTTGTCATGCACTTTGTCCTGTCATTCTCTCTGTCTCTGCACTTTGTACAACCAGTGGTCTTCATGTCTGCTTCTCTTGTTATTTTATCTCTCTTTTGTATGTTATGTTTGAAGTCTTTCTGTCTCTCTCTCTGTCTCTATCTCTGTCTGCCTACTTCATCTCTTTGCATAGATGACTTATGTCTGGTGCCACCACCTGCAATTTCAGTTGCCACTAGATCTTAATTAAAATTGCATCCTTTTAGCAGCAGTCTTATGCAGCCGTTGTATCTATAGTATGCATCTATGCTACATTTGTTTAATATCTCATTGCATGCAGAATTGTACACATTGTGACTGACTTTAAATCTGGATATAGCAAGTCTACCTAAGATATAACACTGGTCGCTAATGCTTTTCAAGAGCCAACAGAGAACCAAGCAACATAAATCTAGCTGAAAAAATGCAACAAGGATGAATCAAGATGTATTCAGTGGCTTTCCACACATTCTGCCCATATGGGAGAGTTTCTTTACCTGTCTTATTAAATATAGCACCATTAAGATTGTAGAACCTAAAAGCAAAAATCAGTGTTACCGACCAATTATTACCTGCAAGCTCTTCTAACACGTCTGTAGCTCAGGTATTTGTTTTTGATGAAATCACAGTCATACCATCAGATAGATAGATAGCTAGACAAGCAGACAAATAGATATAGATATACAGATATTAATAGATAGAGATATATAAGTAATTACTTTAATCAAGTACCTTATTTTCTGCTGCTGTTTGTGTAACTTTACCTTTCATCTTTTCTTCTGTTCTTCCTGCTGAAGTATAATTTGGAGGGATTCTTCCAGAAAAAGATATTTTGTTGTGAGCATTAAGAGTAAAGTAAATTTAAAAAAAAATGCATGTGCAAATGTGTTTGCATGTGTGTGTGTGTGTGTGTGTGTGTGTGTGTGTGTGTGTGTGTGTGTGTGTGTGTGTAAGTTTGCAATAATCTGTACAGATTTTAAATTAAATATGAGCTTTTTTGTTATTTTTGCCATGGTCTGGTTTTCATACTTCATACACCTGAAAGGAGAAAACTTCTGTTAGCTGTTAAGATTGCCTCTAGACCAGAATATTTTAGGTACCTTCTGTGATACAAACCATTTTAAGCTGCTTCAGGGAGAAACACTGAATAGTATATATTCTTTTTCCTGTATAGAAGCCAAGTATTGTAGCTGTCTTTCAGCCATTACATACACACGAACTACCCGAGGCAACTTCACTGGCATATAAAACTGCAGCTAGCATTTACTTTTTTTCTTCTTTTTCTCTTGCTGACCTCAGACTTTCAGGGTCAGTTCCTTGCCTATCACCTTGTATCTCTATCTAGCAGTGAAGATTGAATGTTGTATCCCCCCACAAGGTTATCACATTACAAGGGTCAGATTTTTTTATTAGCTTTACTCACACATTCCAACTTCTCAGGGGGACAACATGTAAAGTGATCAGTATCTGCATGCTTTCATCTGCATCATCCACTACAAATCTCTATTAACTCTCACCACCCCTTGAACTCGCTCGCTTGCTGCGAGCTCCCCTGCCTCCACACTTGGGCTGCCAAGTGTCACCAAAAAGCAACATCTCCCAGGCAGTGACATGATGAACTGCTCCATCTGCCAGGTAACACAAAATGATATATCTCCCAACCTGATTCCCCCACCAGACAGTGTGGTGTCACAGACTGCTCATCTCTATCTTCTTTTAGGGATATTAATAGAAATTAATTTGTTGGCACCTCACACAGGAACACAATTTCTTCATTGTGCAATGGTGCTGTACTGCAGGATACCACCAAGTAAGGAATATCACTGGCATTGCAGTACACCGTTATGCAACATTACAAAGCTACAGCACTTCCTGTAGTTTGTATTCATAAAATACTAGCACTCAAACTAGTAAGATAAATTACTCATTAGGTTTCTAGAAGTTTTTGTTTTCAAAGAAATATTACAAGGATATATAAAACATGGTATCAGATATATACATTAATGCAGTAGTTAGACATCCCCCACAGGGTGGAACAAAATGGTAAATTGCATGGTTAGTTTGCCGAATAGATGCTACAGTCTCATGAACCATACTGCTGCTACTAATTAATATGACACAGTATGGGCTTAATTCCACACTGCCAGTACCAAATAATATATGAGGGATGATCATCTAAAGATCATATGGTAAACAGATATTGCTCTCTCTAGTAACAGCCAATACCAGTCACATCCAGATATGCTTTACACTGTGCAGTTGCAGATCAGAGATATAATCTCTGTTTCCTTAGGATTTCATTAATTTCAGCTTGAACTCTGTACCTTCTATTGTAATGTTAACAGTAACTGAAAGTTGGCCACATCCCTTCTGTGCCTTTATAGCAATGTGGGCTGCCAGCTAAATTACTCTACCACACCAAAAACACAGTTCCTGTTCACATTTAAAATAGACCAACTGTTAAATAAGGGCAATGTAACAATTTTCTTTGAGAGGTGGAAGACAGCAGCTGATTTTTCACCATTTTGATAGACATACCCTTAAGGAAATAAACCATCAGCCACAGGTTTTTAAAATGGAATGATAAAACAATTTGCTTGAAATAAATAAAATTAAATAATGTATGTTGCAAAATCAAATAACCTATACAAAGAAAATGCAAGATAAATATGTTTAAACAGATAGATGGAATACAGAAATGTTCCAGCTAAGAGCTTTTCTGGGATACCAGTAGCTAATTATATAACTGATTTCAGATTTACCTATGATTTGTACAATTTCTCAGGCATACTTTGGAAAATGCTCTGTCCATGAATGCAATCTATTTGTGCATACTTTAGAAACAAAGCACAACTATATGGTAACCAGTCTCTCTCTTCTTAAAAGAGTCACAAGTTCTTTCCCACTCAGTTTAAATTTAGATGATGCCTTTTGTGTTTGCACAATTTCTAATGCTAAGGGGGGGGGGGGGGGGCAGAGGAGAGTCCAACAAGTTAATATTCAAATAAAACAAAACAATATTTGACCTAAAAGTATGGATTTCGGAAAACAGGTTCAGTTTCAGTTTCTAAGCGTTCTGCTGTGTTTCAACTGAAATTAGTAACAAACTGAATACTATTTGTATTTGCTTACATTCAATACATGGTGTACATTTACATGCTGCAAGATTTACAAAACCACAGATTTTTTTATAGAAAAAAATAATTGCATTTACTTTATCATAGTGTCAGTTCGCTAAATTTCTACCATAGGCATACCTAGGGTGGAGGGGAGGATCCAGCTGCCTCAGGTGCAAGGTACTACAGAGCATGATTGGCAGATGCCAATGTTGCAGTATCAAGAAAAGAATACCAATACTGAATTTGTGGTTATGACTTAAATGCTGCAGCACTTCTTGTCTGGAATTATAACTGTACCAATATGGTTATTACATTTGTAGAAAACAGTTGGTTCTGGACTTTGAGAAGACTATGCTAGATTATGTCAGGGAATTGCAAAGGGTGAGTGCCTTTTTTGTGGACCTCATGAAAGTGTTATTGAGGCAGAGATGCTCAAGAAACAATGACTGAGGTAAAAAATACTTCTCAAATTACAGTTACCCAATTATTTGGGTTTGGGTGCCTCTCTGTATTTTTTTTTATTGCAAATCAGGCTCTTAGGTCTGGTGATCACTGACCTCTGCATCATCACTGACTGTCTATGTGCTTATACGTCTTCCACCAGATGTGTGCCACCTGACATAGGTCAGTCTCCTCACTGGTGACTATCATGCCTTGACTGGAAGATAGGCTGAAGAGCTGGCACTGTTGTTCGCCAAGGGAAATTGTTATAATCAGTGATGTTATATGGCCCTTTTCTCTACATGAAACAGTCCTAGGTTCTCTATTTTATGTTTGGTTTAAATTTGGATGATGCTTTTGTCTTTCTACGATCTGTAACTCAGCAGGATATAGTCCAATAAGCTATCATCCAAATAAGATAATGCATTCTGTAAGGTGAAAGCACTGCATGCGACTGCATATCTGAAAAGCCACATTTAGTTTCAGTTTCTAGCAGTTCTGCTGCATTTCCACAGAAATCAGTCATATACTCCATACTATTGACATTTTGTACAGTTTTGTACAGTTTGTACAATATATATTTTGCTTGATGCAAGATTTACAATGACCACATTTTTAACAACATTATTGTATTTGCTATAGGGCTAAGACAGAATATATGTGTGTAAATGAGAGGGAGGGTAGAGGAATGGTGAGGATGCAGGGAGTAGAGTTGGTAAAGGTGGACGAGTTTAAGTACTTGGGATCAACAGTTCAGAGTAATGGTGAATGTGGAAGAGAGGTGAAGAAGAGAGTACAGGCAGGGTGGAATGGGTGGAGAAGAGTGTCAGGAGTGATTTGTGACAGACGGGTATCCTTAAGAGTGAAAGGGAAGGTCTACAAGAGTGTAGTGAGACCAGCTATGTTATATGGGTTGGAGACAGTGGCATTGACAAAAAGGCAGGAGTCAGAGCTGGATGTGGCAGAGTTAAAGATGTTAAGATTTGCAATCGGTGTGACTAGGATGGATAGGATTAGGAATCGGTATATTAGAGGGTCAGCTCATGTTGGACAGTTTGGAGACAAAGCAAGAGAGACGAGATTGCGTTGGTTTGGACATGTGCTGAGGAGGGATGATGGGTATATTGGGAAAAAGATGCTAAGGATGGAGCTGCCAGGTAAGAGGAATAGAGGAAGGCCTAAGATAAGGTTTATGGACGTGGTGAGAGAGGACATGCAGGCGGTTGGTGTGACAGAGCAAGATGCAGAGGATAGGAAGAAATGGAAAGAGATGATCCGCTGTGGCGACCCCTAACGGGAAAAGCCGAAAGAGAATGATGATTGTATTTGCTATAGTACAATATTACTTCTGTAGTTTTGTGTTACCTAGCAGAAAGTGTCCTGCCTATCTACTACAAATCTGATCTCATTAGGCACTGCAGTATACATTATTGAGGAAATTAAGTATCATAAGGCATAGAGATGCATAGTAAATACTTAAGTGGTACAAGTTAGGTATTGTTAATTTCTTCAAGATTATATAGCCTACAAATGTAACCCCTAGTGAGTTGGAGACCAGAAGGATGCTACTCTGCTGCCGATCAAACTGAAAACCTGACTTAAAACAGTCTCACTACTTAAGCTTCCTAAGGTTAATAACTCTATATAATTATTCTACTGTATAACCATATATGCTGAACTGGGTCTACAGCACCAAATGGGTGTCCCTCATTAGTTCAGACCCCTTAACCTCTGTAGTGTGGTGACTTTTGTAGCTTACTACAACTGATTCCTAGTGGCCATATAGTGCAATTGCTTGTAACCACTATATTGGGTTAGAATTGCAAAATATTACATCAGTTAGCCCATAAAGTAAGTGTCCTCTCTAACATGTTGCATAAAGAGCACACTGAAAGTTTTAAATTACCTAATTTCCATTCACTACTCACCTTTGGCTCTAAGATCTTTGTGGTCTCATTTAAAACCCCACTCCGCACCCCACCCTAGCCCCAATTCCCACCCACCACCAGAGTTGCTACATTTATAGCAACCTTAACCACTCCCAACTTACTAACAACCAATCAGCCTTATCTCCCAATTACATTCCTACCACTCCTTTCTCTATCACCCTGGTAACAGCCCATTTAATTATACACTCACCAAAGCCCATGATGTCACCAGCCAACATAATGGTATTACTCTCATTGTTCTCCTTCATGCTTATTTCTTACATGCTCACATTTTATGAAAACCAGTATGGCCTAGAATTCAAATATCCAAAATACCAAACATCCACCGTAATATTTAACAATCTAAAAGACCACCAAATATACAGCCCAGCAGTAAACTATCAACCTACTTGTGTTAGGTATATCAGGTCTAAAACCAGACACTATCATAAAATAATTAGCACATTTTTGAAGCTTATACTACACATACAGTATAACCTCATAATTGATAGTGAGAGTCATCCTAACCCAGGCCCACCCACTCTTAACAAAACTGGCTCCCACCCAAGTCACCTCATTAAAACAACATCTATTAATTGACCCCTCAACTCACTATTGATCAGTCACCTCAGTATCAGAAGCCTAAATAACAAAGTGCATGAACTATATGCCCTCCTAGACATCTACTCCATTGACATACTCTGTCTAACAGAAACTTGGCTAAAACCATCAACCTCTGAGAATGAAATTCTTCCATCCAAATATAATATTCTTAGGTTAGATAGGACTACTAGGAAAGAAGGTGGGGTAGGGGTAATTTATAAATCAACTCTCAATGTCACTATGGACCCCATACATCCTCCCCAACCAAACAATGCAGAAATTCTATCCACCAAAATTCAAATAAACAATAACAAATGTACAAGGATTGTCTGTGTGTACTTTCCTTCAGGGAATAATCTAACCACCCTAGAATGTATCCTTAAGTCATTATCTAACACCTGCCCTCAGGAAACCATTGTACTTGGAGATTGCAACATTGACTGGAACACCTGTTCCACAGAATCTCCCTCCACCCACATTAACCTATATGAGTTTGCACAAACCATTTCCACTCCGACAAAGATAGCTAAACCTAGTCTTAAGGAAAGTATACTACACTGGATATTTATTAACTCCCATCCCCAATTGTACACTTCAGGCACCTTCCTGATGACCTAAGTGACCACTTTCTTACCTATATAATTAAGTACAAAGCCATAATTTCGCATCAGTCCATTCTCAGAACAATAAGAACCAAGAAAAACTTTCACCTTGAAAATTCCATGATGAACTTAAAGCATGTAACTGGTCAGTACTAAAGCAACTACCACTAGATGAAGCTGTCTCCTACTTTAGCAATACATTTCTCAACATCCTGCATTTTCATGCTCCCACGCACTCCACTAGAATAAAATCAAAAGTTGCTCCATGGCTTACCAAAGATACCAAATCTAAAATTGCCCTCAGAAACAAAGCCTGGGCCCTATGGTGTACCGCAACCCCCCCCCCCCCCAGACCAAATAAAGTACCGGCAGCTAAGAAATGAAACCAAAAAATATGTCTTACTTAATAAGAAAAACTACTACTACCATTTACAACAGAAAAATCAAAACAACCCCCAGAAATTCTGGGCAGGTATAAATAAATGAACGCACCCAAGCCAAACCACTACTCCATCCCCTGCAGCCACCACTGATAAATCACCTGAAGATGTCACTAACATTTTTAACCTCTTTTTCATCAAACCTATCCAATCCCTAGCTAATCAACTACCCCCTAGCTGTCCCAGTACAAATCAGCCAATTCCTGATACCCATCTCTCTTTTAAATTCCAACCAGTCAGGGTTACCACCTGTCCCACATTGTGAGGGACAGTCCCCATCTGGACAGTTGTGTCCATACCAAAACCATTATAAATGTAAAATATCCTGCGACCGTATGGCATAATTATGTCCCACATCTCATGTAATAGTCACATACAATAGTTATTTCCATATGTAACATACCTACACGTTCCAAGAAATAGAATAATACGGAAAAAAACCTCCACAAGACCTCTTTTATGACAGCAGTATCCTTGTGGAGGTTTTTTTCCGTATTTGAATGTCCTGACTGTTTACCTCCTGTTTGGATCTTGTCAGCACCAAGCATTTTGGACTCTTCTAAGAAATAGAATAAGCAAGTAAACAAAACAGAAGAAGCATCTAAACTGCTACAACAATAAGCTTACATTTAGGCATAAAGCAAAAGTATTATCTGTTGTACTGATCGTGGGTATGTGTTGGCCTGTAAAATCTGATGTGTGTCCTGAATATATCCCATCCTGGCCATATGAAAAGGTGGCAACCCTACCAATGGTCAGAGCATTCGGCCAAAATCTGCCCATTTGCGGTCCAAGGCATCCTTGTCAGGATGGGTCAAAGATGAACGGGTATTACCCGGGTCTACCTACCATGTCATGAAAGATAAGTATTTACGTGTACCTATGTGCATCTTGTACAGCATGTGGAAGGTGAAAAATGCTAGGGTAGTCATCACAACCATACAGGTACCAGAGATATGTAGTGTATGCAATGTATTCCCTTGACTGTGCCATGGGCCATCAGCCAGAGAAGGGATGGATGGAGTGTGTGGAATATGGGTGTGGGGGGGACAGGTAATGTAATAATCCGCAAAGGGGAGACTGTGTTGGATGCACAATAGGTGAACTGGAGGTGTATGAGGGAGCAGTGAGTGAATCAGAAAGAAACACAAAAACCAAGCATACACATCTGCGATACAACCTGACAGGCCATACTGTAGAACACAATCCCACAAGCATATGAATATTAAAATGTGCGATACACATGTACAGAAACATCACCGGCACATACCCAAATAATGGTCAGGACAGAACTGAGCCATCCAACTACAACACACCTGGATGCATAATTGAATACCCATCATCCCCTCTACAGCACACAACCCCCCCATTCCTGAACGTGCACCAAATCCAGCCATACTCGGGCTGCTAGCTTGGCACAGCCATATCTGCACATAGTGACCACTACTCATATCTAGTAGGCAGTCTCACCCTAGGCAGTGTCAGGATTGCAAACTATGTATCCCTTGCATGTAAAACCCTATCATGTTTTCGTAAATCCAAAAAAATTGAAGGTTATTGTATTGCTCAATTTTTGGATATCCCTCATGGGATAAATATCCTGAGTAAACATCAGACATGGTATCACAACATGAAGTCCAGTCCTGTAGACATCTGGACACAAGTTGTATGTGCAGTAGTGGTTCATGAGACTGCTCAGCCTCCAGCCGGTCATGCAGAACCTACTACCCGGGATTAAACACCTGACCGTGATGCACGGCTCCCCACATGAATTATCGAGAAAATATACTTTACACATTCGCATAGTGGCAGTTGGATATAAGGTGATTAAGGCGCTGACGTAAGCAGGGTACCTCCTGTCTCACTTTGTGAGGGACAGTCCCTGTTTGGGTAGGTGTGTCCTGACCAAGAATGATACAATGGCAAATGTCCTGTGATTGTAGGAAATAACTATGTACCATATTTCATGTAACAGTTGCCTAAAACAGTATTATTTCTGTATGTAAAATACGTAAATCTTACAAGAAACAGAATAAGCAACTAAACTGCTACAAGAATAAGCTCTCGTCTAGGAAAATAATTAAAGTTCTAAACCCTGTACTGACCGTGGGTATCTGTTGGCCTGAAATATCTGGTGTGTCCCGAATATATCCCATCCTGGCCATATGAAAATGTGGCAACCCTACCAATGGTCAGAGCATTCTCACAATAACTGGCCAGCCTCTTAATCCCCCCTAAAACCAGTGACCTTCGGAGGAAAGGTGTTGAATGACACTTGAATGAATAATGACAATAATTAAGAGTAATAGACATTTTTAACTTCAGAAAATAAGTATTAATACATATGCTCTGAATATGTCAACACGTTTCAAGTTAATAGTACTAATATTGTAAAAGTGTCCGTGATTGTCCCTGATTTGTCCTTGCCTTGTCCCTGTTGAAATTAGTCCCTGAGTGGTTGAGAGGTCCATACACATATGTACACCAACCGTCACATTTGTTGCCAGTACTGTTGAATACCTGTAGTGAAGTCATATATCCTAACTGCCATCCATGCGGAATGTACGACGGATGGTGTAGTGATCAAACCGGTGACTAATGTGTGTCTGTTTCTGGGTCCAAGCCATGCAAGGGCCGCTAATTTTATGTGATGGCCAGAATAATATCCTTCAGATATAGGGAGGTAAAGGCAGCAGGAATGCATGGCAGACATTCAACTGTATGGGAAATGTAAATAGGTATGTCGGTGTATATGTATGTGTATGTACAGACAGATATATATATCTGTTTCTGTACATAGTTTCTGTATCTTATTTTTTGGATATCTAGCCTGTTTCTTATTTTACATACATGCTATTTTACACACATGCTACTTCTCTAGTACGCTCGGCTTTGCTTATTATGCTCTTTTAGGTCATCCACCATCCTGACGAAGATTTCGAAAAGTGTAGCCTAACAATGTATTTTACCAGCAAGGGTTGATTTTTTTCCAGCAAGACTATTTTGAGTTAACTACATTTTTTTAACTAAGTTTAGCTAATCTCCGAACTTCACTATTGTAGGTTTAGAGTGATTCTACTAACCACGTATGAGCTGGCTCAGGGTATCTAACCTATCAGATTGTAAGGTATGATGTCAAGTTGGCGTGCCCAATCACAATAAAGGTTTTTTCACCCACACTTGATTGGCTCCCACTGACACACCTCCAGGTACTCTTATAAAAGGAAATCCTCAGAATCACTCTTTCCATTAAGGAACTACGCTTCGATGATGATTGTACTTCTGGTACTTTTTACTTCAATAAAGTACGACCTTCTAGAATCTGAACTTCGACTACGTTGATTTTTTGCCACCACGGCGAGCAGAGCTCCTTAGCCGAGCCACATTTACATTGTTTTGCCTGTTTTCTGTGTGTTTCATCTTTGATTTCTAGCTGTCACACTAGCAGTTCCTTTCAGCAGAAGGCGACCAGCGGAACTCGACCTGTATATCTGAAGCCTTTCTAAAGGCTTTACTCAGCCTTCAACCACAAGCACTCGGACGCATACCCATTCTCAATGCTTTACCGGTAGCCCAGCTTCTTCACCGACATCCCACCGTACCTTTATTAAGGCAGCCTACCTGGTCATCCATTTATTCTTGGCTTCCCTAGAGTATTTTATTCGGGGACATTTTTCCTCCTCTGCATAGGAGCTTGAATACCCAGGTCCCACAGACAATCATTTTCCTGCTGGATACATATATATATATATATATATATATATATATATATATATATATATATATATGTGTGTGTGTGTGTGTGTGTGTGTGTGTGTGTGTGTGTGTGTGTGTGTGTATAGATATATATCCACAGACATGAAATACATATATATATATATATATATATATATATATACATAGATATATATATATATATATATATATATATATATATATATATATATATATATACATATACACATATATATATATATATATATATATATATATATCTATATATGCATATATATATATATATCTATATATATATATATATATATATATACATATGCATATATATATATATATATATATATATATATATATATATATATATATATCTATGAAGAATGAACACCGTAAGAATAAAGCATACACAAGGGTTGTGAAGGGAATCTAGAGCAACTAAGGTATTATATAGTGCTTGCAGCGTATGTCAGATAAAGCTGCCCAAGAGTGAGCAGAGCACTGCTATTCACACGAGAGGCAGGGTTCTACCAGTGGGCATAACATCGTTGAACTGCTATGTCTACATTACACACAGACGGAATGTAGTTCATGTTGTGACCACCTACAACTGTAAACCGCAAATGGCTGTAATCCATAACACCAGGAAAGGCACATATGTGCAAATATAAATATAAATGACCCGTGAATACACGAGGCAGTACAAAATGTGTGTAGGGCCCCAAACGCTCTGGAGAGGGCAATGTGTAAAGGTGTGTCATGGCTGCGATATCAGGTGGATAATGGCTGTTACGTGTGGAAACTCAACACGGGTGGGGTGGAGAAACTATAGCTATGCGATTATGGATCCAGGAGTGCCAGGGTTGGTTGCACCATTTCCAATGGACCGGCCTGTGTAGGTCAGCTAGTACGTAATAGGTATATATGCATACGCACATGCAGACAACATTATGTTGAAGTACATTCTCTGTAACACATGCACTCCATTTATTGACATAAATAATATGAATGTGCACAGACAAACAAATACAGTAGCTGGAATAATAGGCTGTGCAGAAGAGGAACAGGTCATATGACACTGTTTCACATCCCATTTACCATTGGTAATCCATACATGAACATATTGCGACATCTGTCCGCTGTATAATGTGCTAAATACCGATAACAAGTTAACCGGAGTGACGTGTCGGTGTCATAATGACTGAGGCAATAGTATGCTGTTGAAGCAGATATAAAACCCAATACGCATGTGTAAGTGTGTTTGGCCGGGAAATTGGTCAACGAACACACAGATGTGTATGTATATATAGATATATATATATATATATATAAATATATATATGTATATATATATATATATATATATATATATATATATATATATATATATATTTATATATATATATATATATATATATATATATATATATATATACAACATATAGGTTCATAGGTTCATAGGTTCATACTAGGCTATCTGCCCTAGGGCATTTATAAGCCTAGCCAGAGTGTGTATGGCTTTCGCCACCCATTTTAAATTAATTTTGCTATGCCCTTTTTCGAGGTTAGTATACTGTGCCTCTGTCTAACAGTGACACAGAAGTGATACCCAGGGTAAACCTATGATCTCCCTTCCACTCATCAAGATTCCTCTTGAAGAGAGTCAATGAGGGACTCTGCCTAACCTGGACTGGGATTTTATTCCAGAGTGAAGGGAGCCTCTGGGTTATAAATCTGTCCCTCTAGCATGTCCTATTTATTTCAGTGCTGAGGTTTAAGTCCCTCGAGTGCATAGCTCGATGGGATTTGGATTTTCTGAGGTGCAGCATGTCCATTAATTCCAGGTTGGACATGGCTTTATACGTCAGGCACAGATCGCCTCTGAGCAGGCGGTATGCCACTGAGTAGAGCTGGAGTTTCTTTAACCGGGCAGCATACGGCATCTGTTTGAGCCCCTTGATCCTCTTGGTGAGGTACTTTTGGGGTCTTTCCAGTTGCTGCAGGTGTCTGGTAAGGTACATCCCAAAGGGCATTGTACTCAATTATGGGCCTGATGAGGGATGAGTAAAGAGGCACGATGACCTCCCTGATCTAGATGTGAATCCCTTCATGATTAGGTGGGCTATATAAAATGTTTTTCTAACCACTTTGGCCACGTGGTTGTCAAATGAGAGATTGCTATCAACTTGGGTCCCCAGGTCCCTAATTACTTCTTCTGTACTTAATGGATTACCACCTATGTAGTAATTTGTGGGCACTTTGTTTTTGCCAAAGGGATGACTATACACTTTTGGCGTTTAGCTTGAGGCCATGGCTCTGGCACCAGTTGTCTGTTTCTATGAGGCCCTTTTGGAGGATGCTTGTGTCGGCTGGAGAGTCTATTATGGCGCCCAGTTTGCAGTCATCTGCGAACTTGGTCAGCCACAGTCCTTCCATGTTGGCCTGTACCTCCAGAAATATATACCGAACAAGAGAGGTCCCAAGACTGAGCCTTGTGGGACGCCACTTGTAACTGGTTTGGAGTCTGACATGGCTCCAGCTATTCTAACCATGTGGGTTCTGTCCTTGAGCCAGTTTGCAACCCATCTAGTGACATAGGGGTTTATATTTAAGCTGGTGAGCTTATCTATAATGCCCGAGTGGGGTATTGTATCAAAGGCTTTTGCAAGGTCCAGGTAGGCTGTGTGGACCACCTTCCCCTTGTCAATGGCCTTGGTGACTATTTCAAAGAAATCGACCAGGTTTAAGAGGCAGGATCTGCCCTTAACAAAGCCGAACTGGGTAGGATCGAGTGTCTGTAGGTCCCCAATATCTTTATTTATAAGGTCCATGATGATCCTTTCCATAGCTTTGCAGACCAAGCTAGTAAGACTTATGGGGCGATAGTTTCCAGGATCCATTGAGGCACCACCTTTGTGGAGTGGGACCACTGTTGCTGTACGCCACTCTTTGGGTACATATCCTGTAGTAAGGCTGAGATTGAACAGTAGTTTTAGGTTTGAGTTTAGCTCTTCCTGGAGTTCATGTAGGACGCAGCCCGGGACACCGTCTGGTCCCATTGATGCTGTGTTTCTTGCTTTGGAGAGGGCAGCTCTTACCTGAGCATCTGAGATGTCAGGGGGGCAGCACTCTGCTGGGATAGATATTAGCCCTTTTGGTGGGGAGGAGGGGGGAGAAGTTTGTGCTGAACCTGTCAGCTAGGATGTTGGCAATGTCTGTGGGTTCGGTGTATTTTTTGTCAGTCATTTTGGACTCATTCTGAGCATATCTGGGAATTCCCACCCAGGTTCCTAACATAACTAAAGAAAGCCTTGTGATTATCCTTAGTGTCCTGTGCAATTTTTCTCTCGAAGCTGGCCTTAGATGATTTTATGAGTGCCCATAGTATTTTGCTAATACTGATCAGAGATGCCTTCCCTTTTTGGGATTTTGCTCTGACATGTAGTAGCTTCCTCCTTCTATTGTATAGTTTGTTTATGGCTGGGGTCCACCAGACAGGAACGTCTGCCTTTGGAGGATTGGGTCTTGGTTTTATTTGGGATTGCATGATCCATGCATTCCTGAAGCTGTTCATAGAATGCGTTTATAAAGGATTTTGTGGTCTGGGCTGTATTATCCACAGGCCCGGGGGCTTTGAAGGATTCCACCTCGGTTTTGAGGAGTGTGAAATTTGCTTTAGAGAAGTTTTTCACTGTGGTTTTCTGGGCATGGGGTGGGGTCGGGATGTGAATATCCAGTGAGATTAGTTTATGGTCTGATCTTACCAGTGAGGGATACACTTCTGGTCTGGAACATAGAGTCCCCATGTTGGTGATGATCAGGTCCAGTATGTTTTCCCCTCTTGTGGGAGTGGTAACAAGTTGTTCCATAGCATTTGAGTTTATAAATTCTAGGAACCTTTGGGCTAGGGTGTTGGAGCTAGAGTAATGCTCCCAGTCTATGGTTGGGTAGTTGAAGTCACCCAATATAATGGTGTTTGGAGAGACCTTCATATTTTCCAGTGTTCTCGGGAAGGCCGAGTGGGGTTCCTGGGTTTGGGAGGGTGGTCTGTAACTGGCTATAAACTGGAAGGCAGTTTTACCCACTGTTAGTTGCACATGGATAGTCTCTGATGCTTCGTGCTGTGCCATCAACCTGGAGGTGTGGGTATCTTTGACAAATATTGATACTCCCCCTCCTTTTGTGGTTCGGTCCAGGTTTTGAGGCTGAAAAGCATGGTATGAGGTATAACCTGGTAGTGCTGGGTGCCCTTGAGAGCCTTGAACCAGGTTTCTGTTACTGCACAGATATCGATGTTCTCCATGCTAAGGAGAGTTTTGAGTGTGTGCATCTTGAGGTTTAGACTTCTGGCGTTGAGTAGCATTACTCTTAGTTTCTTATCCCTTGTGATACCTATGGAGGTGGGTTTGTCTTTGAGCTTTGCCTAAAAAGGCACTATGGGGTAGCAAGAGCCTTTGCCAATATCCGAAAGCCCAGGGGTGACAGGTGCAAGCCGTCCCTAGCTAGCATCGTGGCTTGTCGAGCATGTCATCCCAGGCTGACAGGCATTGATCCCCTTTGAATGACACCAATACTTAAGCCAATTGTTGAAATTGATCATATTGTCTTCATATTGTGGCATCATTCTTGGTGAGGATAAGATGCTACTCAAGGTCAGGGTCATACAGGTCTGGGCTACATGCTCAGAGAGCTCCTCTATGTCTCTTTTCATGTAGTCCAGGGAGGTACATCTCAGGTCATTCACACCAGCATGGACAATGAATGAGTCATATTTGTACTTGCCTTGGAGTGACCTGAGAGCTTGTGTTACTTGGCAGATCCTAGCACCCGATAGGCAGCTCACCGTGACCTTCTCCTTGTTCAGCCTAGTGAGCGGGACGTCAGTGTGCCTGTCGATAGAGTCACCTATTACAAGTGTATCAGGTGTGTTGTTTAGCCTTAAGGGCTGTGACTGTTCAGCACACTGGCTTTGTGAGCTATGTGTTGCACGTGTTTTGTTTTGGGGTAGCGGTTGCTTGGGTGTCTGCTTTGGAGGTCTCTGCTGCTTAGGTAGATTGTTATTTAGAGCCTCCGAGTATGTTTTTGTGTGTTTATGTGTTTGGTTTGCTGTCGTGGTAGGTCTATGTGAGACTGGAATTGTAGTGAGTGTGGTTTCCTTCTCCTCCTGACTGGTTACCCCAGTACTGAGTTGAGAGAGCTTAGCCTCCAGTTTGGCTACATGGTTGCATCTCTCACATGTGTTGGAATTTGTTGGGAGGAGGAGGGTTGTCTGTCTGTGTACATTAGGCAGTTGTAACATTGCCTCAAGATTCCCAGGTTCACCAGCTGGACCGGAGAGGAGACTGACAACTGACCTTTGGACATGCTAGAATAGTATTGGGAATTCCTTTATAATTGAAAAAAAGGGCCAATGGGAACAAGTTACTCAAGGGGAGTTTGTGAGGGTGTAGTGCTTTTAATTTTTTAGTGCTGACTTATATAATTGCTTTAGTGAGCAAGTGCTAGGCTTTAGCGTAGGAATAGGGTGTTTATTATGAGAACTAGATCAGTTCCAAGGCTCAAACCCAAATAAGCGGCGCTTGCTCGATGCAGCTATGCAAAATCACAAAGCCACGCTACAGTGGGTTTTATACAGGCGGACTTGAAAGAGCTAGAAATTGGCCCAAAACAGCCAACAGACTACCAGATTCCTGCACTGGGAACACTCCTCCAGGGACAGATATGCTGCTCCAAGCTCCCCACTGCCACTGGTGAACAAAGAAGCCTCCCTCTATCCAAGAAAGGAAATGGCAACACAGGAACTTTCCAAAAGTCCAGAATACAGCAAAGCCTGTATTTGGACTACTCTAGGTCAGGAAAGATGGGAGACAAGGATAACTTTTTTCTATTTTTTATTTTTTTGCAACAAACAGCAGGAAATTGCAATAAATATGTATAGATATATACACAAAAAAATATATATATTTTATATATATATATATATATATATATATATATATATATATATACTACTGTAGATATATACATGTATATAACTAGGTTATGTTATAGCAATTACAGCTAACATATGTTCAGACCGGGCATATGTTAGTGGGAAGGTCCAATAAGCAAAAGTCTACCTCCCACACCTCCCCAGCTAGGCCGGTGAGACATACAGACACACAATAAAGGTAAATATACTACTGCTTTTCAGACCACCAGCAAGAAACTACCAGTGGGAGAGATCTGCAAGGTCTACACTTTAAACATGGATCACGGGGACCCTTGCGGAACACCAAAAATTTGCCTTGTAGGCGAACCTATGATCATTGACGCAACCAGGATGTAGCTGTACATGGAACAGTATGTTGTGCAAGTCTGATAACACATGGGTTGACAAAATGTATGACATGTGTCCCGAGACGGGGAGAGTGGGCAGTGTGTAGGGGTGTGTTCATACCCCAGCTGCTGCGCTCAGAGTAAGGATGAGTCATGAGTGCTGTAGAGGGGTGTCAAGTAGGGGAATCATAGATATGAAATAATGGGTCTAAGTGTGCAGGTGTTGGTTGGCAGAGATGTATTAGGCCCACCCCGTTGAAGTAATTAATATTCCTATGTGGGCATAGCAGACGCCCATACCTCCCAAACCGTAAGAGCACATCTACTGGATAGTCCATAAACCATTGGGGGAACACATAGGGACTATATCAGTGCAGAATACACGTAATGACTGACAAAACATAAATATATATATATATATATATATATATATATATATATATATATATATATATATATATATACACATATATATATATATATATATATATATATATATATATATATATATATATATATATATATATATATATATGTGTGTTACTGTAGATATACACATGTATATACCTAGGTTACGGTACAGCAATTATGTTTAACATATGTTCAGACCGGGCATATGTTAGTGGGAGGTCTAATTAACTAACGTCTACCTCCCACACCTCCCCAGCTAGGCCGGTGAGACATACAGACATGCAATAAAGGTAAATACACCGCTGCTTTCCAGACCACCGGCAGGAAACTACCAGTGGGAGAGATATGAAAGGTCTACACTTTAAACATGGATCACGGGGTCCCTTGTGGGACACCAACAATTTCCCTTATAGGCAACCCAATAATGACTGATGTGACCAGGATGTAGCCGTACACAGAACAGTAGGTTGTGCAAGTCTGATAACACATGGGTTGACAAAACGTACGACATGTGTCCCGAGACGGGGAGAGTGTGCAGTGTGTAGGGGTGTGTTCATACCCCAGCTGCGCTCACAGTAAGGATGAGTGCTGTAGAGGGGTGTCAGGTAGGGGAATCATGGGTATGCAATAATGGGCCTAAGTGTGCAGGTGTCGGTTGGCAGAGATATATTAGGCCCGCCCCGTGAAGTAATTAATATTCCTATGTGGGCATAGCAGATGCCCATACCTCCCAAACCTGAAGAGCACTTCTACTGGATAGTCCGTAAGCCATTGGGGGAACACATAGGGACTATATCAGTGCCCTGTACCCGATTATCATGGACGTCCGTGATTACGAATCAGAATCTAACACAGTCCTAACTAAACCCTTCCAGAACTAGTGATATTAGTTGAACAGGTGGCGGAATACACGTAATGACTAATGACAACATGTATGAGTCATAAACAGCATGTACCTCGACAAATGTGAATGAAGACATATGCCCTGGGACTGTCAGTTTGTCAGGTTAATAGAACCAATCATCTAAATGTGTCCCTGAGGGTATTATGCAGTGTCCCTGATACAGTGTTCATTCTCTCCCATTCGTATGTGAGGTCTGCTAGTGATGGAAAGCGCATATTCCGCCGACTACCTTAGGTAGATGATAGCATAATAGGCTGGGGTTACCACCTGTTTACCTTTGCGAGGGACACTCCCCTCTGGGCAGTTGTGTCCTGCAAAATTAATGTTATTATGGCACATGGCCTGTGATTTCGGATAAAGAATCCATATATTGTCTGTAGTGGTTGCATGCAATGATTATGTTGTATCTGAAACATCTAGATGTTATAGGAAACAGTATTATGCTACAAGAATAACCTTTACGTATGCAAACCTGTGAAGTAGTCTATTTTCTACTGGCTGTGGGTATGTGTTGCCTTGCCAAATCTGACATCTCTACATATAGGTCCTATAGGGCTGCCACCTTTCCAAATGGCCAAAGTGGGACCTGCTCTGTAGAAATGTCAGACATACCAGGTCAGAACATACCAACAGCCGTGCATAGTACAGAACTATATGTATTAGCACAAATCAAAGCTTAGTCTAGCAGCAGTCAAGTTGCTTAGGCTACTTCACATAACATATAGAAGTGTCATATATACAATAACTGTTACATGCAACTATTAGAGAAACGTAGAATATAATATTGTCCTGTAATCAGGACATTTGCTATGTCTAGATTATTTTTGCATGACACATACGCCTAAGGACGAACTGTCCCACGCAAAGTGGGACAGGTGTTAATCCTAAAGTCTCACCTCGGCCAATTTAAAAGGTGGAAAACCTACAATAGGTATGCGGTAGCATGACCCGGCAGACGGATGTGGTTCCCAAAACACATTTACTTGTCTGCATTGCAGAGTATTGGTTCCCATGTATTAGCCAGATGGGAGCAGATTGTATGAGGAACATGCATATAATATGATTAACTCACTGGACAGGCCACCGATTCCATACAGTCGAACGCCATACCATCGCCTAATGGTCAGCCATACCCGATACTCTAATCATGTAGTCAGATGTAATAGGCATCACAAGGGATCACGCCTACCCAGCATGAGTGACAAATGCACGCACCAATGTCGGTACATGTGCAAGTGAGGGAGCAAGTGGGTGTAAGTGTGTTTGGCTACCAGTATGCGAGTATTGCACTGTTAAAGAAATGTGGAGTCTAAACAAGTATAAGAAGCTGTAACTAGAGGTCAGCAGTGCTTAACAATACGCAAACCCATGCACAACCGCTCCCAACTGCTGCAATGTGCCTTACTCATTCCGTATCCAATGGCCTTGTTCTGGCCGCAAACAAAGAACTGTCCTTTGCAAGTGTTGGTAGCAACACCCTGTGCACACAGCTAATGTGAATTACCAATACACCATGGCAAATATACAGACAAGAGACAGTACCACACACATACCATACAGCACAGTCATCCAACAGTATAGCAATGTACCGGCAGATATGTCTGGACCATTGGTGTTTGCAGACCTGGCCATCTTGTGTTTACGTGTGTGAGCATACCCAGTATGACCATTCCGCATGTTGTTGACTGACATTACTGTCATACCTTCATGTGTTTGAGCATGCCCAGTATGGTCAACTGGATTGCATGTGTTACATGTCCAGGTAGTCAGTACTGTGGTGCCGGCCTCTGCGTTGTACACTGACAGGTGGCATGCTGTGTCTGCAGGGTATCCATCGGTCATGTGGCATTGACTGTTGTTACATTTCTGCACAGCGTAGGGGGACATCTGACTGTATCCACATTCCTATACAGCACCGGGGGGGGGGCGCACATGACTGTTACATGTGTACGTTGGAAGGGGGGCACAGCTGACAGTTGTACACGTTTGCTACTACTGTACTGGTATGTCAGGTACTCCATTTCAGTGTGTAGACCTACCTAATATGCTGGCTAAAGGCATACCAGTATACTCCAGATCTTAGCTTTAACTACCAACATATTAGTTTCAGACGTCATAGCCTTCACAACCTACATCCAACTGCCTGGCCTGCTGTAGTCTGTCTGTTTGTGTCTGTGGGGGGGGCATCCATTGGGCATATTCAGAGGCCATTGTACAGCATTTGTCTGTGTTGGTCTACACCTGTCCAGCTGGTTGAGACTTGTGTGGGCTGTATGGACACACATGATGTTCAGCCCGTTACCTGCAGTGGGTTAGGACACCCTGTGTACTACTGGCTACTATTGTGACCGGTATGTGCTACAGATGTCATGGTGCCACTATGGATGTCTACTGCCCGCTGCCTTAACATTCAGCCACCAAATTCCCTTGCATGCTCACATCCATACCATAGCTACAGGTAACAACACATTCTAATACAACTGCCAATTGGTAGGTTGATTGACTTACCTTGAGGGTGTGCCAGACCTGGGGATGGTGCTGGAGGGCTGCCTATGTCAGATGCACACAGTGCACTTCCTATACATGGCTGAGCACAGGTAGTGTCATGTTTGGCATCCCTTTTACTGTCTGTGTGAGTCAGAGAGGGTGACATTCCCTGGGTACCTACTGTGTCAATGCATATGCTATGCGTTGCCTCTTTGCCAAGGCCAGGTCATACTGGGCATGTCTCCTTCCGCCTACTGGGTCCGGCTCAGGTAGTTCCTCCTCTGAGTCACTCTGTGCCTGTACAGGCCTTGGCATTGGTGGGGGGCAGTGTCGCCCTGCCCCATGCTGTTCCTGCTGCAGCTGTTTCCGCAGGATCATATTGTGTAGCATAGCACATACCATAACAATTTGGGTGCATGTAGCTGGTGAATACTGCAAGGCTCCACTGGATGTGTCCAGACACTGGAACCATGACCTGAGCATCCCAAACACATGCTCAATTATATGTCTTGCCAGTGCATGTGCCTCATTATGGCGTAGTTGTTCAGGTGTGTGTGCATTTCTGATGGGTGTCATCAGCCACGTCTCCAGTGGGTGCCCAGCATCCCCCATTAGGTGACCGTAGGGGATGTCCATATTGGCAAAGGTGTGGTACAGCTGCATCAGATGCCATATATCGGAATCATCATAGCTTCCAGGGCAGCCAGCGCATGCATTCAGTATAATGCCCTGGGCATTGTATATGACCTGGCAGTTGATGGAGGGGATGCCCATGTGGTTAATGTAGGCCCTACCCCGCTCACCGGGTGGTGCTTTGATGCATATGTGCATGCAGGCTATAGCGCCCACTACCCCAGAGTAGTCTGCCATTTGGTGGAAGAGACGAATATTGCTGGTCAACACCTCACGTGTGTTGAGGAAATGTACATGCTCACTGGCATGTGGTGACATGGCATCCAGGAACTGGTGGAATACTCTGGATGCAGATGCCTGTGAGATCCCCATGCTATCCCCAGTTGTGGTTTGGGAGGTACCTGTGGCTAGTACACCTAAGCCTATACATGCCTTGGTATCCACTGGGATGGGTTTCCCTCAGCCTGTTCGATGTGTCAGGTGTGGCCGGCACAGCTCAACAATCTGCTGTAGGAAGCCTCTATCCACCCAATAGCGCTCCACTATCTCCAGCTCATGTAGCCCCTGGTAAGTTACCCTGGGTCTGTACAGTCTACTCTGTCTCCTCACTGGGGGTTGTTCGGCAGCATTCACATCCTCACCACCCTCAGCCTCCTGCACATGTTGGTCTATGTTGCCTGCTTCAGCCCTTCTCATTTCGTTGGATTGTTTCATAAAATTTTCCCGCATGTATACACCGGTGGTGTAGAGTGTGGAAAAAACCCATGGGTATGGTACTTGCTCACTTTATCGTAGTGTTTTGGGCCAGGCTGGGCCTGTAATCTGCTGATTGTGATAATTATCACCTGTTTACCCAGCTTGTTCACCTTGACTACTCTCCTACTGCTGTTGTCCCTCCCAATTGCACTAGGCAGGTATAGACACACCCCTAGCTTAGGCGTGCTAAGGCAGGAGCAATCCCAAGACACAGGGCTCCAATGTACGTACAGTATGCCTGACAACCCCCCCATGCTTTCACCTATATTCGAGAACTGCACCCGGCTATCTATACACATACACTCTTGGGATCTGCATCACACCCTGGGGATAAACGGGATTCACTATTTTCCACCTTGTTTGCATAGTATTGTCTTCTAATGCATAGTTACATGACCCATACTGAGCCTCCAAAAAATAACCACTGCTTATTGTCACTCAGATCTGCACACAACTGGTTAAAAGTGCCTTACTATCACCATATTCGATGTTCCTTGCTCTTCCCAGCAACAAAATAATCGGTCTCTACATGCCTCGAACCCGGGACCCTGCACACCACAGATGATGTGCTTTACCACTAAGCCATGGCAGATATACATACATCTGAGGTTATCACATACAGATCATCCAGCACAGGCATTCAACAGTATAGGACATGTATTCCATCATGTAGATTTATGTGTGCTAATGTCCACACACACACACACACACACACACACATATATATATATATATATATATATATATATATACATATACATATATATATATATATATATATATATATATATATATATATATATATATATATATATATACACACATATACATATACACACACATAGAATATATGTCACAACAGCAGATGACGTGACACCTAAGCATTAGACAAGAATGAAAAGGAAACCACATGCGCCTCCTGCATTATGTACTGGTGTTACTATCAAGCAAAGTGTGTTTCTGTGCATCACATGGGTTCAGACTGTATTAAGGGTAAGATTAGGGGCTGCTGACATTTACTCACCAGACCCACTGGTAAATGTATGTGTATGTCTTGCCAACCCAGACTCTTGGGCGATTGTGACATTTATGGACACTATATAGGAAAACAACAAAACACGCTCCTCAACACATCCTGGAGCTAGCCACTCACAGATATCAACACATAGGATATGACTGCCAAACACACACACACCTGTCATATCTTGGAATAGAACACCTACCTGTCTATTCTATCACACTACAGCATTACGCAGTTACAGAACGCACTACCGAGATTACTGGAACACAGCACTCCCAGAGGCATACTTCTAGGTGGGTGACATCATCAGCAATGGAAAAGACGGCGATAGGGATTGTATGGAGTGTGAGCAGTCTAAAAGCATTATTCTGTCCCCAGGCAGACGGAAACACACACCCACACACACAGTTGGCATGGCTGGGATTAAAACACAGACCTAATTACCTTATCACACTACAGCATTATGCAGATACAGAATGTGCTACCGAGATTACTGGGACACAGCACTCCCAGAGGCATACTTCTAGGTGGGTGACATCATCAGCAATGGAAAAGATGGCGATAAGGATTGTATGGAGTGTGAGCAGTCTAAAAGCATATGACTGTCCCCAGGCAGACGGACACACACACACACACACTTGGCATGGCTGGGATTAGAACACAGACCTAACTACCTTATCACACTACAGCATTACGCAGTTACAGAACGCACTACTGAGATTACTGGGACACAGTACTCCCAGAGGCGTACTTCTAGATGGGTGACATCATCAGCAATGGAAAAGATGCTGATAGGGATTGTATGGAGTGTGAGCAATCTAAAAGCATATTACTGTCCCCAGGCAGATGGAGACAAACACATGCCAGTGGTGTGATCAGGACAACTGCCTATCTATGGACCACTATTACAATACTACATAGATACGAGCCACGCCACAGACACTACACCTTTCAAGACTGTCAATATGACCTTCTAGGAATGCGGACATTGACATGGATGCTGGCAGTTCGATGTACATACCTGTGAACCAGTGTGTTCAATGTAGGAATCCATCCTGAAGTGGGGTATGGCCATCTGTTGCCTGGATGACCACTATCACTATACAGGGTTACAATGGCTATGCCCATAAACATAGAGGCACATAACTGACACAAGGTGTCACTAGCCATGCTCACACACTTAGTAGTACATGGCCATTTGGAATGCACTATGTGTCCATCTACACAACGTCATACTGGGCATGCTCACACACTTAGTAGCAATGGGCTGTTTTGTATGCACTCTGATTCTAAACATGGAAGGGCACAGTGGTGTCAATAGTTGTCATTGTTAGCATGAACGCTGCACTACATATATCTGACACTGGTCTTCTACACAACATCTGCTGCTGTCCATCACCTTAGATGTACCAATCTTAACCTGGCACACTAATACCACCCGTGATGATGTCCTGCCAGGAGTGGCTACTTCACCCATATAGTGCCATTCATAGACGAATGTCCTGAGTCCAGGTTAACACTCTGATACCGAGAGGACAACTGCATTGTATGTGTATGCTAAACACTGCTAGATGTGTAGTGTTCATAATCACAGCTGTCCAATGTAGATCCAACAATGGGGAATACTGACATCTGTGCAGTGAGGAACACCTGGCTGAAGGCTCAGTTGTGCACAATAGCACTACCACCGTATACCTCGGATACAGACATGTGGGCCATAACATCGTTACGGACCGCAACAGGTGGTGGTGTCCCCACGTACATGAAAGCCACTCACATGTACTGACCAGTACACCCTCAAAAGGCAACACAGATGTGTCAGATGCAGATCACAGTGTCAAAAGCTGCATTCTAGGATGTAGCCCTCAGACATCACCATGTCCTTGGACCAGCTCATACATCCATACATGTGGTAGAACATATATTAGTACAACACCATGTGACCCATGACCAGTGGACTGTACCTAGCTCTACAGCAACTGTGCAGACTACCCATGTACTGACACAGATGCATCATGTGTTATGCAATGCAATGATACCACTGTTCATAACCAGGTCGGCTGTACACATAACAGGGGCCCTGGGTCATATACATGTGTAACAGATGACTGTTGCTGTACACCAGTAAACACCCTCATGTTTCGATATGACATACATGTACCTGCCGTGGATATGTACATGCCCCCCACACACACACACACACACACACACACAAAACACATATGTACATAGCATAGCTGTTGCTGTCCTTCGTGCAGAAAGGTGGCTACAGCAATTACACACATGCACATGGAAGGTAGGTCCATGGCTGTTGAATGCTAACAGTACATAAGGTGTGATATCAATGTTGACTGAGTTAACATTCCCTCTGTACTGGTTATCCATGACAACTATCATATCATACAACAGTCCATGTGTCATGTACGTCATCATACATGTCCACCAATTGCAATGCCTACAAACATGGCTAAATGACAGGAATGTAAGACCTACACACATGTACATGTAGTGGTGTGCGTTCTGCTACCATGCGTGTGCAGTAGCTGATGTTTGCAGGTCATCTGTGTCTTACTACAATATGCAGTTGCAATGCAGCCCCATCATTGCCAACTGTATATGGTGAAATACTGACAGTACGGTAAGATGTACATCAGGTATGGACGGATGTGTGGACATAAAGTGGTGGGCCATCTTTGTAGATGGATGTTTGCTGAAGACAGCTCACAGGTGTGTCACAAGCCATCCTACCATAACATCTGCAAACACTAAGCTATGTTTCTGTTAATTGATGGGGAAGACATACAACCTACACAGCGGTCAGGGTGTCACTGACTGTAAATCACTTGACACCTGTAACACTTAAGACCTCCCGTGTGCATATATCAGCACAATTGCCAAAGGTAGCATCAGTACACATTGTAATGTGGGTAATACTGGTGCATGTCTGTCATACGTATCATAAGATATCAGTTGTTTGATTCACAGTATTGCCATGTGTGTTTGCTTGTGTGTCCATATATGCCACGTATGGTGGGGAATACATCCCAATTGTTACTCACACCCCTGTACACTGTTGTAGAGATCTGTACATACTGCAGTGTAGAAAGCAAGACATAGGCAGGGGTGGGGTGTGTATCACACACATGTGAGCTATCTGTATGTGCATGACATAGGTGCATTCAATTGTGGACTCCACAGTGTGTGTGTGTGTGTGTGTGTGTGTGTGTGTGTGTGTGTGTGTGTGTATGTATGGCTGTCTGGTCCATGGAGTGAGGATGTATGTTACCATAGTGAACAGATAGGATCCCTTACCCCTCCAGGTGATGCAATCTACTGCCCTGTTGATGTGGTCAATCTTAGGCATTACTGACTACCTGTACATGTTCATTCTCTGTGTCGCATCATGTGGGTGCACAGTACTGTAATGGTGATTACCACATAGGCAGGGGTCCTCACATCAACACTATCAAGTGTGTGTGTGTTACAGTGTCATTGACCCCGTGAGTGTGGGCGTGTTACTGTGTGTCTGAATACATGTGTGCGAATACCTGTGTGTGTGTGTGTGTGTGTGTGTGTGTGTGTGTGTGTGTGTGTGTGTGTGTGTGTGTGTGTGTGTGTGTGTGTGTGTGTGTGTGTAGTTGTGTGTTCTCATCCTGTAATGTGAATGTGTATTACTGCTACACAGTGAGGACTCAAGCTATCAACTGGCCTCTACCCTTGTCATCAGCTAGACCGCTATGTAAACTCCCCACCCCATGTAACTGTACCTGTGATGTCACCCGGTATGGATGTCACATCTCTAGCCACTGTAGCTTAGTACACAGCTCCCATGCTCCTGGATCAGTAGATGTGTAGACATCTTTGGAATGTCAGCCTTTCTAACAGTGAGGTTGAAGCTACGAATAACATGCTGGTATTGCCATACATACCTGTGAGTAGTCCACATTTACACATGGGAAACTGCAAATATTGGCACTCAATGGCACATGCAATTAGACCTGAAGGAGGGATGCAGGACATCATAACCAACATAATGTTACTGTTGTTATCAAGACACATACTGTAAACAGAAAACAATGCATTCTAAACCTGTACTACATGGTATGTTTGCTGTGTGTCAACAGTACACAACAATTGTAATCTACACTTATCTCCCTATTCTGTTCACCCTGTGCATCAGACCATATGAGCATGTCCCTGCACTGATGGTGTGGATGACAGGAATGCGGCACAGGCATCATCATATGCACAGGGTGATAATGTTTGCCAGGGGCCTAGGCTGCACCAGTGGATGACATCATGTGTGTGGGTTAGGGCCTGTGATCTAATTGGCCATATGTGGTTGTTATGCATGTGAGTGTTGCGGTGCCCTACAGATGTTTCTGGTGTGTGCGTGTATGTGTGCACACAGTTCTGCCATGTGTCTGGCTTACACAGTGGTATTATTGACAGCTCCAGACTGTGCAGACCAGGTTTTACAGCTCACGGTGTCTGGCCATGGCCACGTGACCTGTGCCTACCAGGGGTTGCATGAGCACTACCAGGCAGAGGTGCAGATTGCGTACTGTCCGATGACACATGTCCACTGGAACCGTGTCCCCATTGGGACTGTCCAGGACTATGTCCACATGGCCTGCTGTGTCCTGGTGTGGACAGCGCAGCACCAGCTGCACTGCTGCTGCTACCGCCACTATGGGAGCGGGCATGTGAGGTAGCTCGTTCACGTAGACCTGCACCAGGTGACATAGCTGGTCTACGTCCACTTGCCCTACACCTCACTCCTACCAGATGTTCCAGCACAGACAGCTCATGCTCGCGGATTGTCATACCACGGTCAAGGATTCCAACCATGTCACCCAATAGTCTGTCCAAAACCTCAGCAATCTGCTGTTGAGCATTTGCCAATGCCTGGATGTTGTCATTTAAAGAATGGATAGCAGCCCTCTGAAGCCTTTGCCCTTCTCTGTTCTGCCATTCTGCACGTGCCTGTGCCGCCATTACAGTCTGAAACATGCGTCTGGTGACACCAGCTACTGCGCTCTGTCCTGCAGGGGCATGTCGGCCAGAGGTCCTCCTACGAGCAGCACTGGCCACATGCCTGTGTGGCCCATCTCCAGTCATTTGACTGATAATAACCTTCCGTAGCCACCACACGTTCCTGTTCCAAGCTACCACACGCTAACTGTCCTTCCTCTATGGCCACTGGTGATGGGGTATGTGTTGGCATGAGATCTGTGTGCTGGGATGAGGGGGATATAGGTGGAATGGCAACCAATGGCACAGATTCAGCCCCTGACAACCCTGCCTGTGCCTCAAGCATATGTTCATCATCACTGCTAGAGTCTGTGGGGACACTAACATCAGATGGACCACAGGAGGGTAAAGCACCTACATCACCTGTGAAGGCAAACAAAGACTCTACATTACAATACAGACACACACACACACACACACACACACACACACACACACACACACACACACACACACACACACACACACACACACACACACACCATGCATGTGATTTGACAGAAGGCATGCAACATACATGTGATACAGCAGACGGCATGCAGCTCAGACAATAATAGTGGTAGTTATCATACATCCCTGGGTTGCACACAACAGCAAGCATGTGTCATAGCAGAAGCCATGCATTTCACACAATCATGGTAGTAAGCATGCATCCCTGTGTTACACCATGTGGACCAGCACAGGTTAATAGTACACATGGCTGATGTGTGGCATATGACCTTGACATTAACATGTCGTATGACATGTAATCTGCTGACGTGTGCATTGACATGCATACATGTTTGACACAATGGTGTTCTGTCACATGTACAGTGATGTAATGGTGTCACATTGCAGTGTTGTCTGTCTGCCCTACAGATAAAATGCACTTTTAGCAGATGTGCATGACCATTGAAGGGTATTATGAGGTGTTTATATTGGTATACAGTGTGAAGTACAGACACAGTGCCATTGCATGGAGTCATGAGGCATCTCTACTGCTATACAGTGTGGATTACACACACAGTGCATAGCCATGACTGTATGCATACACAATACATATATACTGTGGATTGTGACCCACTTCGCTGAGCTGTATACACAGTAAACCATGATGTGTAATGTGTGACACAGGTCACCGAAGGACATACAGATGACACCCCTGCATATCTGCAAACATATTTTAGCTGCCTGGCAACCATGTCCACACATAGCAGACTTGTCAATACACCATGTCCCACATGACATTTGTGTACTACACACACGAGGTGCATGGCTAACAGTGATGTCCAACAGCAGCAAGGGAAATGTACTGTGTCTGTGGCCTGATGTGTTTGTCTGTGTATGTATGTGGATGCAGTACAGGTGACTACTGTTATGCTGTGACACAGTCATGATGTTCAACACATCTTATGTGGTCGAATAAAGTTATGCCTCCACAAGCTGTGCACAGGCTTGTAGGATGTCCAGTGTTCCACATCTGCAATATAACCATTCAACAAAGGCTATAGTTGTACCATGTGTAGCCAATGTACAACAGGGTATACACACAAACACATCACATCTACTGTGTATTGCTACATGTCTCTGGCCATCCTCCATGGCCATGTGTGAAGATGTATTGGCCAAACGGTTGTGATGGCCGTCTATCTCACATGTCTGTGTTGTCCCATATGACATACACCCATAGATGCCATATACTGCACTGTCCACAGGGTTATGCTGACAAAGGGTTGTATGTTTGGTATGTGGGGTATGTTTTATGGGATAGTGAGACAATGTTGCAGCCGGACCACTATATGTCATGGACATGTCAGATGGCACATCACAATGTGTGTACTCATAGCAGGGGCATAATCTACAATGGTGAATCTTGCAGGCTGCCCATACTCCAGCTCACTGTGTAGTACTGTTTGTGTACCCCACATGTGTAGTTCTGTTGTATAGTACATGTTTCTACATTGAACAACACTTCCACCGTTGTATGCACAGCTGTCCACACATCTAGCAATGGCAGTTTCTGAGGTTTCATGTCGGTGTTTCACTTAGTTTGTAAGTATTGCACATGGGTAGCCAGTGTGATGGATTAAAGATGCGACCTGTATATTGTGACCGGACCATACATTATGTGTACATGTGCTAACTGGCCACATGGCAAATAGATCTGTGCATTAACATGCCTGATACTTATAACTGTCTCACCTGCAATGGCTTGCTGTCTCTACGGAATGCCAGAGGTACCTATATAGGGGTGACACAGCAGTATGATCATTATCCACACCTGTATGACAGCTACAGGGTGCAATGTGCATGTTAACACATTCGCCAGTACAATAGGATATACTATGGAGTATGCACATGTGTGCACACACAGAGTAGCATACTATAGTATGCGGCATGTGTGTATACATGCCTTGCATATGATGTTACATTACAAATTGTACAGTGACACATGCGACTATATGGGATATAATAGTTATATGTGCAGTAGTGACTTGCCAGACAACTCCAGGCTCAGTGGTAGAGAGACACCCACCTCCATGATGGCAGCTAAGGTTTGTGGATGCTGTTCTGACGGTGTCCCCAGGTTGGCCAGTAGCTCCTCGGTACATGTGAGTGGGGGCTGGGTTGGTGGCCCACCACCTGTTGCATCTTATTCCCTGGTGATTGCATTAACACGCTGTTTTGCACGTCTGATCAGGTCCATGCAGTGTCTGCGCACCTGCTGGTATTTGCAGTTATGGCCACCCACATCATTAACCCTCCTGCAAAGTTCCTGCCACAGGTCATCCCACTGCTGTGCATGCTGTGGCACATGGCTAAACAGGACATCATAGCTGTCTTGGAGGTAAGGTATAAGGGCCTCATCCTCCAAGCAGGTATAGGCTGGGAGCCTTGCTCGCGGCATATCTGGAAGACATAATGATGGAGACAGGTCACAGTATCTCAGAAATGCACAGAGATACAGCTGCACATTCATGTGTGTCACATTTATTACATATAAACAGTTGTCTTTTCAAATCTTCATGACACTGACACCACTGACATGTTTGTGTCACACACATGTGACACTCAATGGGGATTGGATATTATCACCATATATGTGTGTCACCTGATTACATTGCTCATACTCCATGTGGATGCTGTCTTGATGTGGGCATGTCTGTTTACCTGTACTGGTGTTCTTACCTATCAGCACATGCCTGGATGTGTCCACATTAATGCTGTCGACCTTGATGCTGTGTATATGTCACATATCAACACATACACTGCCTTAATGGACGTGACCTGTGACAATGCAGACATGCACATGGAAGCCTTTACATGCATGTGTTTTGCCATATACATCTACACGGCACTGTACAGCAGTTCAACATCCTGCCACGTATCACCTGTGTTGCACATGTTATACACATGGGACACTGGCTAGCCGGATGGTATTTGCAGGGATGGTTATCAACTATAGCATGTACGGCCAAGGTCATGTAGTAGTCTGTATGCCCTGGGCCATGTATGATCGTAGGATGTAAGGTTACCTAGCTGTAGCCGACAGCCATGTTTCTGGTGCCAGGTGAAGCAGTGCCACATAACTGATCCAGACGGTTAATGATACATCTACCATGCGGTCATCACACCATGTCTGACAGAGGTGACATGTGCAGCTTTGCTGGACAGGGTTACATAGTATAGCAGGAGTATGTAATGTGTATGGCACAAAGATCTGTCCAGCATGTGGTGATCCTTGTACTAGGAAGGTGGATGTCCATGATGTATTTATTTCAGATCAGGATATGTACATGTAGCATGTCCATCATCACAGTGTTGGACATGTCTTTATGCAGGGTAGGCATCATGCTACATAGTGGAGATGAGATTGTGAAGGCTGGTGTCGCCCATCCAAACATGGGCAATACCCCTTAAAGGTGATATGTGATCTGATATTGGTCACTTGAGTGATGAGTATGGCTGTACAATGATCTCCATTTTCATGGATGGCACCCTGTCATGACTAGGGTTGCCTCGTATGGCTACCTAATAGGCTTGGTGATATCACTAGCTCAGGCAGGTATACTGCATAGCACCATCCCTTACACACAGTGTACATTATGTTGACCGCTGCCTAGGTGGTAGTTCATGGGTACAGGGTTATTAACCTAGCAGTGACAATGCAATATGCAGCTGTCAGATTGTGCACATATGCCACACACCTCACCCACAAAGCCCATTCTGTAGGTTGTCCACAATACTGAGTCAGCTATTGCTCCTAGGTCATAGCCATTCACATACTTACATAGTCAGGTGCCTCCCATTTGTCTGTGTGGTATGTGCTACAATGAGGGGGAGTACAATGAATTAACCCTATTTTACTGTAGCTGCCACTGGTGTGATATGCATATATTACTCAGACACATTTTGTAGTGTTGGTTCTGTCAACAGTCCACTGGCAGAACACTCCTGTGACATACAAAGGTACATCTAATATACTGCCAGTAGGTGGAACACAGTATGGGTGATGATGTACTGTGACCTGTCACAGGTATGATATGCAGTGTAAAATCATCCATACTGTCATCTACATCTGTACTGCTAACAACATATACGTTGTATAAGGTTCATGGACTTTCAGACCAGACTCAGCAGGGTAGTAGTGCAGTGCCTCCCATTATGAGTGGTCTCCACTTTGTGGGTTGTGATAACTGTTGGTGTGCACCATTCAGTGTTTTCACAGACTGACATGAAGCTATGTTTTACATGATGTGTATGTGTAGAGCAAACTGTTTTGCCATATGTGTATGATACAACCAGGGATGTGGACAGGTCCCATGCAGTCTGAGTGCACCTTGTACCATCATAGTTATGGTTACAGGGGCTCTGTAGTGTTCATGGATATGTGATTGTGTACCTGTTGGGGGGGCAGTATGTTTATGCTATCCGACACCCTATCTGTATTGCTTATTCATGCTCAGCACTTGTTCAGAACATGTAAGCACTTCATGAGCTACTAATTACTATAGCACTCATTCCTCCTCATTACCTACAGGTAAACACTGTTTGTACTTACATTTCCCACTTGCTTAGAGTAAAACAGCTCTTGTACGCACTTTCCTCACATATCTAGTGGGAAATAGTTAAATATTCAGGCATGTCCAAGTGTCAATTCCCAGTGTTATCGCCTGTCTATATGATGAATATGGGCATCATGAGGCAATATAGAAATTGTCTCGTGTACACAGTCAATACTCCCCTCCTAACATACAACAATACAACCTGTGGGAGATGCACATATTTAGCCATGCTGGAGGTAAAGCTCTCTCCAACCCAGACTGAACTTGACAATCATGTGGGGATGTTAAACGTTTGCACCACACCACACTCATCATATAGTCTCACTAGATCTCCACCACCACAGGCCACACATAGTAAGACTACAACATTTGCGGAGCCTCTCAATAGTACTCTGTCTAGGCAACAGAGAACTCCAAAGCAGAAATGCAGGCAGCCCCCATCACCCAACACAACACCAGTTACTTATAGCCCACAGACTCAGTGTGCCCATCAACCACAGCCAATAGGGTGATATAACGTACCCAACACACTAGTCATAGGTGACTCTATAGGCGGTCACACTGATGTCCTACTCAGCAGGCTACACAAGGTGATAGTTACTGTCAGCTACCTGTCGGGTGACAGGATCCGCAACATAACCTATACACTCAGGCCACTCCTCAACAGGTACAATATGACTGCATCATTCTCCATATTAGTGTGAATGCCCTGAGATGTACCTTCCTGGACTACATGTAAAGAGACATGGAATAGCTCTCCGATCTTGTAGCCCAGGCAGGTATCGCCCTAGCCCTGAGAAGCATTCGGCCATCGTCCAGACTGATAGCGCAGTACAAGGACTGAATTATTTACTTCAACAATTGACTATGCTTCTGGTGTCATTCCAAGGGTATCCAGTATCTGTCTGCTTTGAATGAAATGGTCGACAGAACATGATGCATTGGCACAGATGGCCTGCACCTGTTGGCCCTGGGATTACGGATAATGGCTAAGGCTCTTGCTGCTCCTATAGTGCCTGTTTTAGGCACGGTTCAAATAACATATTCACCACTATAACAGGAACAGGCAAGCAAAACCTGAGGGTAATGCTAGTCAATGCTTGACATCTTCATCTCAAACGCACTCACCAGAGGCACTCCTTGTAATGGACCCCTTCAATATCTGTGCAGTGACTGGGATCTGCTTCTAGGCTCCTGAGAACACCCCGCACTACCAGGCTATTACTCATACCACACCTTTCAGTCATGTAACCAGGACCGGAACACCCACGGCGGAGGTGTGTCCATATTTGCCAAGGATATTCACACCTCCAGGTTGGTTGCTTAGCACAATGCATCAGAGGTAATCCAAGTGCAACTAACTCTAGCCATAACTGCTATACAAATTGTAGCTTGCTACAGATTCCACACCATACCCCATGGTTAACGGTCCTCACTTCTTGGTGTACTGGAAAGTAGGGTTCAAACAGAAACCACTGATGTGTGACTGACACTACCCCACCATTAACTGGGATACCTACTCATGTACCAACACATTAGGCCAACACTTTCTGGGATTCATAACCTCCAATCACCTGGATCAACCTATCCACACCACCACCATGGCCAACAGTATCCTAGACCTGGTCATTACCATGTGTGACTGGTGTTCCACACCTGGGGTTATCTCCTCATTGGTCAGATCCGAATGTACGCTAATCACCCTTGTTATCCACATCCTGGCACCACACCCTTTATGGAAAACACAGTACAATATTTCTACAAAGCCAACTTCAGGCTTCTTATGACAGCAATAGTAAACGTCATGACACACGTGCAGATGGACAATACAGTTACAACCGCTGAATCATACACAACTGCACTTAATTAGCACTTACACAACTGCATGGATCATGCTAAACCAAACAGAGCCATAACAGTACCCACCAGAAAATGGATGCCACTCTGGTGGTCCACTGCCATGGACATCATGTACAACAGAAGGAGGAGACTGTTGCAAAGTAGAGTACAATTCAATGAGTGGAGGAACTCCCTGGTCAGCCTCAGTAGGAATCTGAGATCCCTTACACATCCTCCAAAGCTAGCTACTTAAACATTACCACTACTAATTCCAAGGACTACCACAAAGCGTTCTAGAGGTATGTCACTACTGTCGATGGCGATACCCACATCTGCTCTGACATACAGCAGTTAGGCATGAACATTACAGAACCGACTGATACTGGCAACATCCTGGCAGATAGGTTCAGTGCTAACTTTACACCCCTCTCACACCCTGAAGGGCCCATATCTATACAGGAATAATGCAGAGTCTCTGCAATCACAACTATGCAGTTCAAATCTGCACTCTCTAAAGTGAGAAACACAGCATACATGTAACCGTGCATCCCAGGCTGCGATTTCCACGAACTTCAGAATGAAATGGCTCCCCACTTGGGCACCATATTCACTAATAGCCTTGCATCAGGTATTGTGGCCCCTGAATGGCACACAGCAACAGTTATCACACCACAAAGGTGGCACTACAATGGACCAGGGGAACCAGGGGAACTATTGCCCTATACACCTGACTAGACTGTTCTGCAAGGCTATGGAGCACATCAACATGGATCTCATTGACAGAGACATTGGTGGCCTCCAAACCTTTGATCCCACCCAGTTTGGATTTGTTAGGGCCAGACCATGCCTCCTAAACCTGGTGGAGTCCTCTGAGACAGTTACCAAGGCAGTAGATGAGGGTAAGGAGGTCCACACAGCCTACCTTGACCTCTCAAAAGCTTTCAACACCGTTCCCCATTCTGGTATTGTCAACATACACATCCACCTGCACATCAACCCCTATGTCATGGGATGTTATGCAAAGTGGCTCACGGACAGAACCCACACAGTGAGGGTAGCATACCCTAGTTCCTACTGTAAATCAGTTACAATTGCGTCCCCCAGTCCTCGATCATAGGGCCCCTCATGTTCGGTATATGCTTCTCTGAGGTACAGGCTAGCACAGAAGGACCTAGGTTTGCAGACAACTGCAAACTAGGGACCATGATTGATTCACCAGCTGATACAGACACCCTCCATAAGGGTGTCACTGGGACGGATACCTGGTGTCAATAACATGGCCTCAAGCTGCATGCCACAAGGTGCATAGACATCCCGTTTAGATTACACCAATCACCCGCAGACTATCACATAGGTGGTAGTCCCCTAAATACATAAGACATAATAAGGGATCTTAGAACCCAAGTAGATAGCATCCACTCCTTTGATAATCATATTGCCAAGGTGGTGTGGATATCCTTCTACATGGCCACCATAATCTCTAATGGGTTTGTAGCCAGAACAAAGGCAGCCATTGTGCCCTTCTACTCATGACTTATGAAACACATGAAAGGGTACAACAACCCATTTGGGATGTACCTTATGAGACAACAGCAATGGCTTTAAATACCACAACATTACCACACCAAGAGGAATACTGACCTCTGAAGGATGACGTATGCAGCCCAACTACAGAAACCCCAACTGTACTAATTTGCATACCGCATACTCAGAGGTAATCTCTGCTGAACATACAAGGCCCATGTCTAAAACAATATTGATGGATATGCTCCACATAAGCAAAAGCCCCTGAGAGCCACATGCTCTGGGATATGTACCTAAATGCAACGATGACTAGGACGTGCTGAAGGGAAACATTCCTGACCCGGACACTCACCATGTTTTGGAACATGATTCCTATGTACATCAGGCAGGGACCCTCACTAGCACTCTTCAAGAGATACCTCGATGGGTGGATGGGAGACAGACATGTACACCAGGGATCACTGCAGTGGCTCTGCTGTACAGAGGCGCAGGAAACAAATGTCTCTGCTGTTCACAGGCACAGGATACTAACCTAGGGAGGTGCCGCAAGTGAAAACACTGTAGTTAGGCTTACGAAAGGACTTGGCCAGACAGCATAGTACCTAACTATGAACCTATGAAGCTATTACATGTCCTTTGTGCATGGATAATTGACTAGCTCTTCTATTTCAATTAGCTATCATGCTGATACACTGTCTGGTGACTACAAGTCATATGTATCCTGTTATTGTGTATTGTACATGCCAATAGACATACCTGATGTTTGCATAATATAACAGTAATGCTATGTAAAATGTTAGACATATCTACCTACAATACTGTACATTTCACATTTTTGCCACAATATCCCACAATGTAAATCATAATTGCACAGCAGGACCACCTTAGACATGTTAATCTCAGTTATACGCCCATACATATGCCTACTGTTACAGTATATCAACATATACTATCCCCTGTTATGGCACGTACTTGTTGGACAAACCCTGCCACTGACAGCGGCTGGAGTGGAATTGTTGTGTTTAAAGTCCTTATGTAGCATCCCTTGTGGTGTATGAGGTGTTTACCTTGTGGCCCACAGCAGTACACACAATTTCTATGAGCATTACTATGCTCAACAATACATCACTACATAATACCTATTCCCACTATATGCATTGCATACATTTTAATTAATACAGAACAGATACTACATACACTAACATACTGAGTGTTCTACATACCTTATTAGTATCCCGAGTTGATGATAATATAAATCCTATTCGTTTTCTGTTTTAATGGTTTTCTCGTATGTACATACGGTTTGAATATATGGCAAGCCATCCTTTTATACATAGATACCAATAACATGTGGTATCCTGCCACCAATTGGTGTTCCGGAGTAGATGATTACATGCACATCAGCTGTGCAGCTACTCCATTAGCCAATTATATGGCAACAGTGGGGTATAATTGAATACTCTACTTGGGCGTTGTCCCTTTGCCCTACCTTAGAGGAAGACGGCCTGGATGTGTTGTTTGTGATGAATTGCAACAGCTATATGGAGACACACAGAGATATTTTAACTTCATGGCCTCCATGGATTGTGTGTAACAGCTAGAGGATGTAGTTCTACATGTGAGTGTAGCTGTTATATCAGCCGTCTGATATGGGATTATTGCAACCAAACCCTGTAACATCGGCATCTGTTCCATTGTACAACAGCAACAATTTCACATAGGGCCATTATAGTGTGTCTCTCACAAGGCATGTTAAGGCTTCTGCAGATGTCATAGAGTGAGTGAATGTTTGTGATGTCATTACAGTCTGTATTGCAATTGTTTCGGGTGTGGGGGAGATGTAGGTGAGTGTACATAGCAGATGAAGGTGTGTAGGAACTGCATTTATACATATTCCATATGTGTGTGAGGGGTCCTTCCCTAATTGAAGACCTATCGTTTAGTAGACTAATACTATGGTTATTGCAGGCTTATTCATTAAGCCATTGTTAACTGGTTCCTGTATAGCATGCAGGTGATGTTGGTCCTTCAATCCCTTCAGAAATACATTGGTATGTAATGAAATGTTGCTACATGAAAGCTGTCTTGTGTATTTCTGTCACAGATATTTGCACTCATTGGAGTTGTGTTGGTGACTGAACCTCTTTGGCTTGGGATGCCACCTTTTCAAATGGCCATAGTGGGACAGTTGCAGGACACACATCAGATTTTAGAGGCCGACACATACCCATGGTCAGTACAAAGTATAGAACTTTACATATATGCCTATATAAAAGCTTATATTTTTGTAGCAGTTTACTTGCTTATCCTGTTTCTTGTTACATGTAGGTATTTTAGATACAGATGACTATTTTATGCAACAATTACATTAAATATGGAACATGCAAAATGTCTCGAGATTGTAGGACATTAGTATTTGTACTCATTTTGCTCAGGACACTACCGCACATAGAGGGACTACCCCTCGCAAGGTGGGACAGGTGGTAACCCTATCTTTAGTTCATGTCCATAGCACATATTTGTCATAGTGTATAGACATATATACTCTCCATATCCTTTGTTCATAACGTTCGGTCATGGCGGAATGTGTGATTGCTATGGTCCATGTTGTGCAAATATTTGAAGACTTCAACCACTGTATGCGGCATACCCATGGATTCAGGAACGCACACACTTCCAACAACCACATTACTGCTCCCAGACTCCCAAACCCCCCAATACCAAACAATCAAACTCGTGACAGTCAAACTCCCGGAACTAACGCACACACAGACACAATACTACCCATCACATCCAAACAAACCATCCTACACTACGTATGGCCAGGTGGTCATGCCCCCATACATACCCCATGTGGGTGGCTGCACCCCCCCACACCACACCTACTGTAATAATCTACCTCTGAGATAGCACAAACAGACACATGAAGCAAACCCAGACACACACATTACAGGCCCCCGGAAACACACACCACACTCAGAACACACACTTACACACACTACAGCAATCAGAAACACACTTAAACACAGTACCTACCTGGACCACAGCACCAGAAGCACTAACTAAATGTCCCTTAACATTGTGATAATAGTACTTGCGGTTCTAGTGTTCCGGTATTGTGGTCTTTCTGTCTTTAAGCCTCGTGATTATGCGTGTCGGTATGTAAAGCATTCAGTATTTGGTAGTATCCTATTTATATGTACCTCCATGGTTGTGTAGATGTTGTTAACCTATCTATATATTTACATATATATGTATATCCGTATATATTGACATATATCTATCACCCTTTCTCTCTATATATTTTATATATATATATATATATATATATATAGAGAGAGAGAGAGAGAGAGAAAACACATCTTTCGTTGGGTACATGGCGGTGTATACTGTTTCAAGAACTCCGCCCTTTTGTGTTTTAACCTGTCACAATACACACCTGTCGTTGATACATCTCAGGTAGCTTAGTGGTAGGTGATTGTGTACATGGTTGCGTGTTCTACTCCCGGCAGTGATCGTTTTACCTCTCAGAGCAGGCACTGTTAGTACAGGGGTAAATAACGCACATTTCAGCAGTTCTGGGCAGCTTTGCCCATGATCTGCATGATATTCAGCAAAGGTTAGACCTGTTTTGCGCATATCCATGTAGTCATGTTTAAACAACACTTACCGGCACTTGCCGGTGCAAAAACCCACTAACATTTGCTTAAACGTGCTCTAATGACCTGCATCCAACATCCATTATTCGGGACATCGGAATTACGTAACAGCCCTTGCAGGTCATGGAACCAGGAACATGCATGAGACAGTCAGTGGCTTTACCACTGGGGCATCTGGGATATGTACAAGTGTTATGGTGTTTAGTATGTGGACTGTACTACAGCTGTTCCTCCATACTGCAAACAAATGTGTAACTCAGTTAGTTTACATATGGATGATACCTATTAATGGTATGTCCAAGTGATGCTTAATGGATGTGCTCCAGTTATGGGAATCCATGTCACTCTGAGCCACACACTGTAAATTGCTACACCTTGCCACAACCATAACTGGCGAATGCTGGGGAGACAGATACCTGTCATGGGTACTCCCCATGCTTTGGACCTACTTCCCTGATTACATTATATGGAGCCCCTCATTAACACACCAGGGAATCCTTGCAGAGTGGGTGGGGAACAGTGGTTACACCCCAGGGATCCTGCAATTGGCTCTGCTCCACAGAGGGACAGTTAGTTAATCAATGGGGTGGCGACAGCAGACACATTTTGGCTAGGCTTATGAATGGCCTCTGACAATTAGGCATGTACCTACTGATGTACCTAGGAACCTATACATACAGTATCAACACATGCTGTTAGCTTAATTTACTGTTCAGGTATTGATTTACCTTGTACCAATAGCTGTTGTGTGTGCAATAGTTGAGGGCTGCCTATGTAGGATGCACACAGTAGAGCACCTATACATGACAATCTACAGGTGGTCGTGTGTGTGTGCCATCCATTTTACTGTGTGTGCAGGTGGAGAAGTGTGTCAGTCCATAGGGGCCTACACTGTCAGTGTATGTGCTATACATTCCCTCTTTGCCAAGGCATGGGCATATTGGGCACACCTCTGTCTGCCTACTGGGGCTGGCACAGGGTGTTCATGGTCTGAATCCCTCTGTGCCTGTGGTGCCCTTGGCAATTACGGTGGGCTGTGAGGGCCTTCACCATTATGTCCCTGCTGCAGCTGTTTCCGCAGGATCATATTATGTAGCATGGCACATACTATGAAGATGTGGGCACACAAGCAATGGAACCGTGATTTCAGCATCCCAAACACACGCTCTATGATGATTCTGGTTTGTGAGTGTGAGCCTCATTATGGCGTTCTTGCATGGGTGTGTGTGCATTTCTGATGGGAGTCATCATCCAGGGCTCCAGTGCATAGGCAGCATCCTCCACAAGGTGGCCATATGGGATGTCCCCCCTGACAAATACCTGGTACAGCTGTGAGGCATGCTAGATGTGGGAGTCGTGGTAGCTTCCAGGGCTGCCAGCACACACATCCGTGATAATACCCTGGGCATTGCACATGACCTGGCAGTTGATGGAGTGGTATCCCTTGCAGTTTATGTAGCGCCTACCATATTCACCGGGTGGTGACTTGGTATGTATGTGCGTGCATTCTATTGCACCCAGTACCTCTGGATAGTCTGCCACACGGTGGAAGAGGCACATATTGCTGGCCAACTCATCCTGAGTTTGGGGGAAGTATATATGCTCATTGGCATGTGGTAACATGGCATCCAGGAACTGGTGGAGTACCCTGGATGCTGATGCCTGTGAGATCCCCATGGTATCTCCAGCTGGCCTTTGAAAAGTACCTGTGGCTAGTATTCTTAAGCTTACACATACCTTCCTGTCCACTGGGATGGGTTCCCCTCTGTTGTTTCTGGCTCTGAGGCATGGCCGGCACAGCTCAATGATTTGCTGTATGATGTCCTTGTCCACCCTGTAACTCTCTACTATCTCCAGATCATCTACCCCCTGGTAGGTTACCCTTGGTCTGAGCACTCTTCTCCTCCTCCGGGGCCTGAGATGGTTGTCAGCATCATCCTCCACACCACTTTCAGTCTCCAACACTTGCTGATGAATCACAACTATGGCAGCTCCCAACATGTACATTGTAAAAGTTCCCCGTCTGTTTACACCGATGGTGCAGTGTTTGGGAATACATGAGTGTGTGTGAGGTGCCTTCACATTTTATACTATTGTGCTTTGGAAGCTGATGATGTCATAGGATGTGTATGTACAATCCGAGCTGCAGGGTATCTTACTTATGTGTTTTACCTCAGGTACTGCTATTGTGGTGCCTTTGGTGTTGAATTACATTTAGCTGCTGTGGATCACCTCTTGCCCTTACCTTCACTTTTCAATACGATTCCCCTCCCATTGTCAGGCATGCATCCAGCAACCTGCTTTCTTGTTTTATACTTTCCCAACCCAGGATTGCATTGCAAAATGTGTTCTATAGCCGATCTACTGCAGGTTTGCTTTCCTCAGCTGTGACAGTTCTCTTTTCTTTGCAATCCGGCACCTCTCCTGTCCTGTTCTGCAGGTTGCTACTAGCAGCCTTGTTAGCTACCGTCAGTGGCCCACTGTGAGTTAATAGGTGTTAATTACTCAGTTGTACTCCAATTACCCTTCCTGTTTCAGCTGTGGTGAGTGTCGCGCGCAGCCATTTACAGGGTTTCGAGTGCATTGTCATCCATGTACTCATGCGTTTTAGGTCACCTTGTGTGCTCTCAGCTAAGCAAAGCTATGGCTACATCCACACCCCTATCCTGCAGCTTTGCTTAGCAATGGGCAACCCGGATTAGCAATGCTCCAATGTGCTTACAGGTACAGTGGCACACCCCTCTGCTGATGTCATGTATATCTCCAGGCCACTCCTCGGTGTTGTACCACTGCACCGTGTGGTACATCCTTAGGCCGGCGGGATGTTTGCGATTCAGTATTACTTGCCTCATTTGCATGGCATTGACTACTAATTCATAGTTACCGCGCCGAACACTGTCACAGACCCTTAGCAACCCTTGCACCTTGGTTGTGATGTAGCATGCATACCATTGACTATTATTGCGAAATCATGATTTGTGTTACATTGGAATTTTATGACATCTATATATATTTTCCTTGTGTTCCTGTTTGCGCACACATGCCGTGCGGTTGTACTTTGCATTAGTGTGGCCATGACATTAAATGTTATTTTTTATGTGTTGTGCATGTTTTTTATGCCATTGGCTGTATATTTAACCACTGACATATGTTAACTTTGTAATACGTAAGTTTGGTCCACTTTCATTGCTCCGATGTTCTGTTTGGAAAAATGTAAACCGTTTTTTTTTTGGTTTACATTTCTGTATGCTTAAGCTACTCCTGCACCACTTCATGAATCGCTATGTACCTTCATTTGCATGCTGCACTACTGTGCATGGGATGATTAGCATACATGAGCCGAGAGCTGCGCAGATCTGGCGTACGCTGGTAGTGCACGTGGAATTGGATCGTATCTGAATCACTCGGCGGCCATATTTGGCATTAGACTGCCTACGCTACGCCTGCGCCTGGCGCAAGCTTCATGAATCCCGGGGAATGTCTCTGCACACTTATTTTTGTTTTAAGTCGTATGAAATTTATTATTGTTTGCACCTTGGAGCTTTTCTCCCCGGGCCTCTGCTGAAAATGGACAAGTATCCAGTCAGACTATCCCGGTCAACAAATGTAAAATAAAATAAATAAAAATAAATAATGCCCCTCTCCACACAAGAACTGATATAAACACTATCGGAATAATTGGGACTTATGATGAGATTTACTCCTGTCTGGCCAGGTTTCATTTTGAAAATGGAGCCAAAGGGATCAAATGCTCATGTACATTAAAAGTAAATTTTAAACATAGCTCTGACTTCTCCAGGCCAATATTCATGTTATACTGTTATTTGTTGTCTATTTTTTTTCATTTTTTTCTTTTAAGTTGAATGCTCACTCATTACTTTTAAAGTTTTTACTCCAGTGATTATGTAGTCAGAGACATTGCAGCTTTATTTACAGTTACATTGCATTTGTTTTAGTTGAATTATATGCTGACAATGTTCAACTAAAACAAATGCAATGTAACTGTAAATATGGTGGTGCTGAGGTAGCGCTGTCGCCTCACAGTTAGACGATTCTCAGTTAGAGCGTCTTCTGTGTGGCGACATGCATGAATGGGCGTTCCTTCAGTACGTAAAAATCTACTGCCAATCATTAGCGGACCGGAGTTCCGCTGTGGCAACCCCTAACCGGGAAAAGCCGAAAGACACAAACATATGCTGACAATGTTTGTAATAAAATGTTTTTGTATTTAAATAACTTCACTCCAGTTTATAGTATTTTGTTTTGCATATGTGCCATGTGATTCAAGTAATGAAGTGATGTTGTTTTTGTCATCACTTCCTTTTTTACAGTCTGTGTTGTAGAATGTGTTGTAGAATTTACATGATGAACACAGCAAACAGTATATAGTAGCACAGAACTAACTATTGCGCAGTAACATAAAAAGAAGCTATGAGTTACCATAGCATTCCAGCTATGTTGGTGATCTTCATCTATTCTTGACTTCTGGGTACAGTTTTGATCCTCGGAAAATTATCCGGCCGATTAATAGATCGCTTCAGCCAAAAAACTTTCTCAAGCTACTAGTCTACCCACAGTGCCCCTCTCTACATTACCACAGATCGAGTTTGTAGGCTTACAGAAGAAGACACCCTAACTCAAGCCAGAAGCCATGTCCAAGGTGCTTCGTAACAAGAAAACCCAAGACAGCATATTGCTCCACCAGAACTCTATAGGAGAGGGCAGGTGAAGTGTGATGCAAGAATAGGTGAAGATCGATGACACAGATGGAATGTTACGATAAGTCATAACTTCTTTATCTGATGTTGTCAATCTTCATCTATTCTTTACTTGTAGGACAGAGTCCCCAGCTACCTAAGATCCTGGGTGGCCCAATGGAAGAATATTCCTGAGAACCATAGAACTAAAAAAGGCTCTCCCTCTGGAGACCATATCCAATTTGTAATGAGTAATAAAGGTATGTGGAGTAGCCCATGTTGCAGCTGTGCAACTTTCTGACATGGAAGCTTTAGCATGAAAAACAGATGAAGTCACCATAGATCTGGTAGAATGTGCCTTCACCAGCATAGGGAGTCTGAGGTTCTTTTTCTTGTAAATAAAAGAAATGAAATCCCTTAACCATCTTGATAGAATAATCTTAGAAATAGGTTTGCCCAAAGTTGTGCTTGCAAAACATACAAATAATTGTTCTGGTTGTCTAAATTGCTTAGTTCTGTCCAGCTAAAAATGTAACTATCTGTACTCCTCCCTTATTAGACCCATAACTGAGTATAATGCCTCATTTGATATGTAAATCTCCAAACACCTGCACCAACTGGAAAGGCCACAGAAATACCTCACAAAGAGAATCCATGGCCTCCAACACCTATCCTATGTGGACAGGCTTAAATCACAATCACTCTACTCAGTATCATACAGATTGCTCAGAGGTAATCTGTGTCTCGCCTACAAGGCAATGTCAGATCCTGCCCTACTGGAGATGCTCCATATCCATAAGTCTAACTCCTTGTGCATTACCCGATTGATAGGCCTAAATCTAATATGCGATATCAACAAAACCTGCTGGAGAGACAAGTTTGTCTCCCAGAGGCTGCCCCATCTCTGGAATAGACTTCCCATATATGTCAAACAGAGTACTTCACTGACCCTCTTCAAACACAACCCTGATGAGTGGATGGGAAACCATAAATTTGTCCCAGGGGTTCCACCTTTGATCCTCATTGACAGGGGCTTCAGGTGCTGACTGAGGTTTCTTTTTTTTGTTTTGAGATAAACTCTTGGCTAGGCTTGTAAGGGCCCCAGGGCCATTAGCCTAGTAATTTCCTATGATCCTATGTAACTGCATGTGCACTTCCAGAAGGTGCAAGCAGTATTTGCCTTTATTAGAAAATTTTGAGAAGAATACAGGCAAGTCTATAGATTGATTGATACTGGCCTCTGAAATCATTTTAGAAAGAAAGGGGGGTTGTTCTGAGTGACACTCTGTCTTTACAGAAAACTAAATAAGGGGCTTTAGAACATAGAGCCTGTAATTCAGAGACACATCTCACTGAGGTGACAGCTATAAGAAGCAATGTTTTCCAAGAAAGAAACTTTACGTCACAAGTAACTACAGGTTCAAATTGAGGTAATGTAAGAGACTGCAATACAACAGTCAAGTCCCATGGTGGTAGAGGATCCTTGAATTGGGGCTTTAAATGAATAGTGCCCTTAAGAAAAACCTTACAAACCTGGGGAAGATTAGGGCTGATCACAGAAACTGTTATGGAAATTTGAAATAGCTGCTAAGATAACCTTAATTGTGGAAGCAGAAGCTCCTTTACCAATGATGGTAGCTAGAAACTTTAGAAATGTTTCTACTGGTGCTGAAAAAGGATCCAGACCATTATGATAAGCCCAGATAGAAAATCTGTTCCATTCACTACAGTAGAGATTTCTGGTGGATGGTTCATGGGATGCCAACAAAATGTGTTCTACAGGGGATGGAATGTCATTATGCCTGGTGACTAACAGAATTAGAGAAACCAAGCAGTCAGCTTGAGGGTCTGTAGATTGGGGTGCACTAGTCCCTGAAGATGGGACAGAAGGTCTGGAACTGGGTCCAGAATCCACAGGCAGTAAAGTAGATGAGGCCAAAGGAAGGGAAACCATATTTGTTGAGGCCCGTACTGTGCAATAAGGATTACTTTGTTTCTCAACTGAGTTGCTTTCTTGAGGAAAAGAGAGATCAGAGGGAATGGGGAAAAGGCATAAAGGAGACATGGGGGTCAACTGAGGAGAAGAGCATCTCTGGGGGACTCCCCATGAGGGAGAATTAGGGCAAAGTAGCTTCTGCACTTGTTGTTCAGGGGAGAAGCAAACAGGTCGCAGCAAGGCTGGCCCCAGCAAAGAAAGATCTTCTTCACCCCTCTGGAGTTTAGAGACCACTCATGTGGCATGAGGCTGCATCTGCTCAGTTTGTCTGCAATTAAGTTTGAGCTCCCGGGGATATGCATTGCTATCAGAAAGCGGTTGGAAGTTATAGCCCATTTCCACACTCGAAGGGCTTCTCGACACAGCAGGTAGGACTTGGTTCCCCACATTTGTTGATGTACCTGACTACAGACATTTTGTCTGATTGAATAGCTATTGTCCCCTGAGTTAAGGCAGAATGAAATGCTTAGAAAGCTAGAAGCACTACCCTCAGCTCCAGAACATTGATATACAGATTGGTCTTAGAGGGGGATCGAGTGCCTTGGACTGTCATCCCCAGATAATGCCCCCCCCCACACCCCATCTGGGAAGTATCCATTGTCACTATGGCTTGGACTGAGGGGAGACAAAGGAATGGCCTAGAAGAATCTCCTTGGACTGCATATACAAGACTAGGTCATTTTTGCATCAGTTGGATAAAAAAACTAGGTGATTCATGGGGTTGGTTAGAATAGACCATTTATTCAAAAACAGCAATTGAAGAAGTCTCTTGTGAAACCTTGCCAGTGGGACTAATATGATCACTGCTGCCATGGAGCTCAATGCTTGCAGAGTTTGCTGAGTTAGTATTTTGCTTTAATGTAGACTAGGGTGAACCTGCAATTGTATTTTCTGCAGTTTGTAGTGGGGAAGCAATGCCACACAAGACAGAGTATTGAGACAAGCTCCAATGAATTCCATATCCCGAGAAGGAGTTAGTTGAGACTTTGCAAGATTGACCATGATGCCCAACTGTTGAGATAGCTCCGTAATGAAATCCGTTGTTCATAGAAGTAGATGCCTGGTGGAAGTGGTAAGGAGACAGTCATCTAGGTAAGGAAACACCCGGAATCTGTGCAGCCTCAAATGTACTGTGACCGTTGCCATGCATTTGGTGAACACCCTAAGGGCTGTAGTGAGACCAAAGGGCAGCACTCTGAATTGGTAATGACTGGCTCCTATCCGAAAGCGGAGAAACTTTCTTGAGTGTTTGTTCATCTTTATGTGGTAATACTCATCTTGAAAGTTGATAGAGCACATCCAATTGTTTTCCAAGAAGGGAAATATTGACTGAACCATGACCATCTGGAATTTTGACTGTTGAAAATTTTGTTTAGTATGCTGATATCCAAAATTCATCTCCAGTCCCCTGTCTTCTTTGGCACTAAAAAGAATCTTGAGCAAAATCAGGATCCTAATTGGTCTGGTGGAACTTCTTGGATGACTCTTTTTTCTAGCAGCTTTTGTATTTCTAATGCTGCTTGATCCCTCTGACTGAGTGGAACATCAGGGAGTCTTCTCGGTTAAAGGGTGAAGGGGATTAAATAACCTCCGGAAATAATCCTTAGTACCCAAACATCGGTCATTATGTGTTGCCAGGTAGTTGGGTGCAAGGAGAATCTTCCCCCAACTGCCTCCAGAAGCAAGCAATTGTGCCGCCTTTCAGGAGCACTAGTAGGGTTGACCAGAGAAGGACTCCCCGGAGCCCTAATTCTGTCGACCACCCCTGCCTCTGGGACAGCATCTTCCATTATAACTCCCCCCTCTGCCCCGAGGGGAGTCCATACTACATGTGTCTTGGAAAGACTTCTGGGACTTCTTGAACCACATTTTGCCACCCCTTTGATTCCTGAAGTAGGATCATTGAGGAGTGGAAAAATGTACACCCACAGCAGGCAGAGTCTTTCCATTCTTTTCACACCTGGACAGAGTTTCCTTAACTTTGGGCCCAAACAATGAGGATCCATCAATGGGAACATTGATGAAAGAAGACTTGAATGGTTCTGCAAACTCTCACAGGTACATTCAAGTGTGTCATCGAATGACAACACCTGAACCTGCTGACCTGGTCATCCCTTTGGCTGCATGCACAATGAGCCTCTTGGAGAAGTTCAAAATAGATTCCAGGGTAGCTAACTGGAAGGCCACCTTTCCTTGGACCCCCTAAGCCACTGTTCTTGCCACGGTATCTGACAACTCCTTGACCAGATCACTCTGAAACCTAGTAAAGTATGCCAAAAAGTTCAAGGACATGATGGACAAGGTTGATGATGTATAGACCCACTTCCCAAATCTGTACATCACCCTGGAGTCTTGATTTGGAGGATGTACAGTATAACTTTCCTCGCCTAGTTATTTTTTGGTGGCAACTGCTACCACCATGGCATCAATCACTAAGCCCTTTGTCCAGTGTGAATGGTCTTCAGGAGTGAAAAGTATTTTGTCAGGTCTGTGGGGGACAGGTTCTACAGAGTCAGAAGCCTTCTAAGCCTGCTGAGCAATCAGTTTAATTAGGTCATCAGCGGGCAGGGTCACCCAGGAGGTAGATGGGTGAGCACCAAAGGCCTGCAAGTACACGGATTCCTCAGAGGAAGGGTCGTTGGGCTTCCAATCACCCCTCTGTTTTATGATCTCAAGAATTTCTCCAAAGGAGACATCTTCCATGGGTGACCATGGGGAACCCTCTCCCTCATTGAAATCTGTGTCCTCTGTGATGAAGTCTTCAGGAGAATCAAGGTGTTTCCTCTTATACAATCTCTCCTGAGGTGGCTCTTCAGTGGGAACATCTGAAGAGGACTCAGAAGAGGGTACGCCTTTAGTAGGTAAGTCTTGAGACCTTAGAACTCGCTGTCCAGAGATAGAGGTTGGTGGTAGAACTGATATTCCTGGGATCAAAGGTGAGCCTCTGGTAACACAGGAGCCATCTGAGACAAGGCAGTGGCCAAGAGTCTTTCCGTGGCTTGAAAGATAGGACCCCCTGAGGCGAGATGTGAGCCTGGAACCGAGACAGATAAACTCAGAACCAGGTTCACACCCCGCCCAGAGAGACCCACTTGACATAACGGAACCAAGGACAGGTCCTCTGTCAGCACAGCTCAAAAAGGCAAGGCCAGCTCCATAGAAAACATTGGAGCCGACTCAAACCCTTTGGGCCCAACAGTGAAGACACTGTCCCAGGGACCCATCAATACCGAAGGCACCAAAGGCATCACAGCCATATCCAGCATAAAAGACAAAACGGTTGTCAGCACCGAAGTTATTTGAACCTGTCAATTTGAAGTCAACAGCTCTAAAGCCTGTGAAGTGGTCAGAGGAGGAGAATAAGAAGGGATCACAGGAGAGAAACCCCCTGCACCAGAAGGGAGAGGGGACTGAGAAGATGAGGGAAGACCCCTAGCTGTCAGGATCTGATCCACCAACCTTACTACATCGACTTCTGAGAGACTTCTGGTGGAGTGAATGGACAATCCAGAAGGAGAATTGGGTCTCTCAAGAAAGGGCTAGAATGCTGTCCAAAGGATGGGTTGATGAAGGGGGAATAAGTGGTCCTGGGCTGAGTAGAAATATCTGTTTTTGGCAGCATCTGCAGGGCCATGGGAGATATCGGTGCCAACACGGCAGCAGTAACAATTGGTGCCAGTGTCAGAACTGTAGTTAAAGTAGAAGTGGTAGGAGTCATGATTTGAGTGGGTGTCATGGTCAGTGTCAATGGCACCAGTAAGGGTAATGGTGCTGAAGATTCTGTCTGTTCTGAAAGCTTCAGAGCCTTAGATTTCAGTTTTGAAGAGGAACGTGCAGATGCATGTTTATGCTTTTTAACAGTCGGTGCTGAGGGAGATGTTGGCACTGCACGGGAAGTTTTGGAACCAGAGGCCAGAGGAGACTGGTGGTCTTGGACAAGGCTTCTTTGAAAGGGGCTTTAAGAAGCCCTTTGAGAATAAGCTTATTCTTATGTTCTACCATGGCTCTATTACTGAAACCCTTGCAGATTGTTCAGTCAGTATTTAAGTGAACGCACCCAAACAATAAACACAACCATCATGATCGTCCAAGTTTGGCATTTTCCTGCCGCACTCTTTACATTATTTGAAACCAGTAGTGGAGCTTTTGGATTTATCTGCCATCACCCAAATAAAAACCAAGAGAGGCAGAAAGAAAAGGAAAGAGAAGAAAAGCCAACAAAGTCACGCCACAAAAGAAAACACTACCAGTAATGGTAGGAAAGATTACCTAACGGTAAAGGAGGGGGGAAGGGAACTACCAATGATGGTAGTGGAAATTACCAATGGTAAAGGGAAAGGTAACAAGCACACTCACACTAAGGGGTAGACCAGACAATTAAGGATTCTAAAGATTTTAGAGATTAATACCAATAACTCAGGTAGAGAAAAAAGGACAAAAATATAAAGTTTTACTTAGCTACGAGAGAGGAGTCAGCTGATATGTCTTGCTCTAAGAGTGGCAAATGAGATCTGAGGTAATGTAGAGAGGGGCATTGTGGGTAGACTAGTAGCTCAAGAGATTTTTTTGCTGACGTGAGCTATATATTGGCCAGATCGGTTCCAAGGATTAGAACCGTACCTACGAGTCAAGAATAGATGAAGACTGACCACATCAGATTTAGAGTTACAAGCACACTACATCAGTAAATAAAACTACAGAAAACAGGTTACTGCATGAAGAGTATAAAGAAGAAAGTTAAGAGTACAATTATTATTTTATTTCTATAAGAGCTGCCCTAGAATTCTGACTTTACTGAATGAATTTTAGTACTTCATAAAATGAGAAAAATAATGTGTGCTGATTTTTAGTCTGTTTCTTAATGTTTTGTGCTTTATTTGTTTTTAATTGAAGGGGTCTTTATCTGTAGGAATTTGTCAATCTGTGCTGTATTTGTGACACTTGCAGTTGGCACTGTTTCATCAGGCATAATACGAAAATAACATTTTTGTTGGGAAATCAAATGCATAATTGAAACTGGCCAAGATCATTCAGCATCACCCTGTTAAGTAGTATGTGTAGCTCCATAGCTCCAGGTTAGAGCATTGGTCTTATAAGCCAGTGGTCATGAGTTCAAATCACATCAGGTCCAGTGGCTTAACTCCTCTCACAAATAAAAGAAGATATGTTTCAGTCATGCCCTAGTGGCCTAATGGATAAGGCATTAGCCTCCTAAGCCAGGAATTGTATGTTCAAGTTCTAATACTCTCATGCTCAGTTGTACATAGAAAATAAAACATCTTTGTTGCTCGTGGCACTGTGAAGTGGCGGTTGTAATGTTACCCCTCAGGTGCTATGCACTTAGCGGTACAGTATTAGTGCTGGTCTTGTGTGACACAAGAAAGGTAATCTGTAACTTTTGTACTGATTGGGTGCTGCCAGGATCTGCAGTTCATGTAATTAGAAAAGTGCATCAGTGGGGGAACTACAGCTACCCCTACAGGAAATACATCAGTGGAGATCTACAACTGCCCCTGCAGAAAGTACATAAGTGAAGATCTACAGCTGCCCCTTAGGTCATCAAAAGAGATTACCTGAGGAGTAACAATGCATAAATTGAATTTATAATTAAAATTATTATAAAGTACTACAGGTAAGACATTCAAGAATGTTAGTAGAACATAACATTACACCAGACAGAATGGTTTGGCAGTCAACTGCAAATGATTAAGTCTATGAGCTGTTAAAAATCTTCATTTAATAGTGTTGGGCTTCATTATCCAAATGTTTCACTTTTAATACTGTGTGGCTGTCATCAAGCCACTTAAGTGCTATTTTGTCAAACCTGATGGGTATTTGTGCTCAGTGTATTTATGTCCTGAAAAATGAATAAAATGATAGCAAAGTCTTCTGTGTCTTTTCAATAAATTTATCATATGATGTCAGAACTTGTATCATTTAAAGTCCTGGAAAATATAGTTGAATATTGTTTATAGTGGTCCAAAATGTAATTTAATTCTTCAGTCTCAAACAATTTTCATGATACTTAACAATAAATGATAGAAAATAAGTCACGTCAAAGAAGAACCTGAATCTGCTTGTGTTATAGACCTCAGAAATATATTTCAACTGAAAAAATGGATCACTGACAAGCAACTAGGATTTTGTGCTTTTTAAAACTATAGCACACAAATTTTTGAACTTTTACCTCTTCCATCATAGCTTAAGGGAAATTTCGGGAAATGTTTGCCTCATAAGTGATCATACAAAATGTGAACAAAATCCCTGTAAAAAAAACAACAATATATACTTTTCATTATTTACTAATGGTATGCATTCAGACACAGCATGGCATCAAGAAATAAATGAGGAAAACATTTGCATCCTACAAAGGAAGTCAAAGAGAAAGCCTGCTACATTGATAACCAGCCAACACAATGGGGAAAAATCAGTCTTCATGTCACACAAAAATAAATAATACAACTATTTATTTCATGAAATTTTAACACTTTAACATATTAATTCATTCAGCCCGTTGAGCTTTGCCTCTTCTTCCTTATTCCCCTTTTTGTTCCTGGCTTATTCCTGTCTTGGCCCTTCCTAGTTTAGAACTTGTACTCTGTCTCTTTAGTCATTTCCCTTATTACTAGCTGGTTCTCTCCTACTCTCATGTTTGCTTACTGCCTGTTTCCTTTCATTGTGTCTTCTGTCATTTTCCCTTCACTATATATTTTCCACAAGTCCTGCTGTATGCCATTCTTCCTTCTTTTACATTCTTATCACATAGCAGAGGGACTTCTTCTATTATAATTATGTCAATTTAACTTACAGTTTTTCATTTTGTAGCAATAGTACTACACTAAAACCTTCTGCTCTGATTAATTAATGTCTCTGCCCACTCTACTAATCAGTGACTCTTCCTTTACTTTATCTCCTTCTTTCATAGCTTTCTACTCTTCAGCTCTCAGGCCATTCTTCTTTTTCATCTCCTAGCTACAGTTTTTTCTCCTGTAGGATTCTCCTGTAGGAACTTTTCTGAACAGGTACTACTGCATTTATAAGAATAAAGAAGTTATGGACCTACCATAATATTCCATGTTAGTTGTCCTTCCTTCTTGCTGGATGGTTCGGAGTCGATCCTTTGCACCAACTCGGTCACTTACTATAGCTCGAGAGCTCTTTATTGGCTCGAGGCTACCATTTATCCCAGAATGCCTAGCATCAGTTACCCAGATCTCATTTGAGATAGCTCACACTAGACATAATTATAGAAGATAATCCATTAATAAACCTGGATATACAGTTAATTGTCATGGTCTGATTAGGAAGCAACTAATAACAAAACAAATTAGCCAGTGAAACCATTGAGAAACTCCTCTCAATCCTCGAGGAAGGGGGAAGGAAGGCGAGATGAAGGATAACTAACATGGAACGTTATGGTAGTTACATAACTTTTTTATGTTAATTTGTCCAATCTCACCTTTGTTCTTGCTGGATGGGACAGCATCGCTAGCACCTCAATCCTGGGTGGCTCATTGGAACAGACTCTTCAGAACCGTGGAACCAAAGGAAGCCCTGCCCCATGAGACCACATCTACTTTGTAATGAGAAATGAATGTATGAGGATCTGCCCAAGTAGCTGCTGCACAAATTGAATCTATGGGCAATCTAGATTGAAACGCTACTGAAGTAGCTACTGACCTGGTTGAATGACTTTTGGGTTTTGTTGGAAGATCTTTTTGTCGCAAATGGTAGGTATGGGCTATGGTGTCTGATAACCATTTTGACAATGTTACTTTAGAAACTGGAAGGCCTTGTTTGTTGTTAGCAAATGAAAGGAACAATTGATCTGATTTTCTCATTTCTTTAGTTCTATGGAGATAGACAGGCAGTTGTCTATGCACATCCAGTTGGTGTAATCTGTATTCTGCCTTGTTGGAATGATTAGGGAAAAAGACAGGAAGTTCAATGGATTGATTCAAATTGTGGTCTGAACAAACTTTAGTTAGAAAAGATGGGTTGGTTCTCAGAGAAACCTTGTCTTTGTGAAAAACTAGGTATGGAGGATGAACACATAGTGCATGAAGTTCTGAAATACATCTGGCAGAAGTAATAGCAACTAAGAAAAGAGTTTTCCAAGAGAGAAATTTCAAGGAACACGATGCTGCTAGTTTGAAGGGTGGCAGTATCAAGGAGGTGAGAACCAAATTGAGATCCCAAGGTGGAAGTGGCTCTTTCACTGGGGGTTTAAGTAGAGGTGTGCCTCTCATGAAGGCCTTACAGACTTTGTGAGACATTATGCTGGAGTTAGAAACTCCGACATGAAAATTTGAAATGGCAGTCAGTTGTACCAGAATGAAACAGTTCTGCTAGGAAGTTCAAAATCTCATGTACAGGAGCTGTAAAAGGGTCTAAATTCCTGGATTCTGCCCAGTAAGAGAATCTTTTCTATTTGCTAGCATAGACTTTCCTTGTATTTGTCTTATGGGAGGAAACAATAATATCACGCACTGCTGGGGAAATATCAGGGAGCCTGGCTAGGACTGGAAGTGGAGTAACCAAGCTGTGAGCTTGAGAGATTGGCAGGATTGGTGTAGCCCGCCTGATTGATGAATCAAGAGGTCTGGTACTGGGTCCAGAATCCAAGGCTGGGCTAGAAGCTGAGGGTGAAGGAACGGAAACCAAATCTGTCGAGGCCAATAGGGGGCAATGAGGATCATCTTGCAACCCAATGATTTTGCTTTCTGAATGACTTTTGGAATTAGGGGAAAGGGGAGAAATGCATAAAAGAGTCCCTGAGGCCAATCATGGACTAGAGCATCCCTGGGTGTCTGACCTGGAGGAGGAACAAGGGAGAAGTAGCTGCTGCATTTGTTGTTGAGGGAAGAGGCAAAGAGATTACAGCAAGGCTGGCCCCATTTGCAGAAAATAAGATCCACAATTTCCTGTTTCAGAGACCACTCATGAGGCATGAGGATAGTCCTGCTGAGCTTGTCCGCTATTACGGTGGATGTCCCAGGGATATGCATTGTCATCAGAAAACATTGGGAGGAAATCACCTATTGCCACAGTCTGAGGGCCTCTCGGCACAAGGAGTAAGACCTGGTTCCACCCTGTTTGTTGATGTACCAAACCACTGACATATTGTCCATCTGTATTGCTATAGTCCCGGTAGGGAGACAGTCTTGAAGAGCTTGCAGTGCTAGGAGCACTGTACTCATCTCCAGGACACTGATGTGCAAGTGGTACTCGTGAGGTTGCCAAGTGCCTTGGACTGTCTTCCCTAGATAATGGCCTCCCACCCTATCAGGGAAGCGTCCTTGGTCACTGTGGTGACCGGATGGTGTTCCATGAAAGGTCTGCCCTGAGTAACTAATGGGGAGACCATCCACCAGGAAAGGTGTCTTTTGCAAGATTCCATAATTAGCATCATGTGAGACATGGGTAATTCCTGGAAGGACCATTGTGTGAAAAGAAGCCACTGAAGGATTTTCATGTGAAAGCGTGCTAAGGGAACTAGAAGAATGGCTGCTCCCATGGACCCTAGAACTTGAAGAACATGTTTGACTTGAATTCTTTTGCTCCTCAGGAGAAGTGACACCTGTTTTCGAATAATGGAAACTGTTTTCTGAGGCAATTTTACAATCATTTTTCTTGTGTTTAGCTCTGCTCCAATGTAAGTAATAGATTGTCAGGGCAACAAGGCAGATTTTTCGAAGTTTATTGTGATGCCTAGTTGAGCAAAGGATGTAATGGTGTAATCTCGTGCCTTTATAAGTTGTTGCCTGGTGGTAGCATTGAGGAGCCAGTCATCCAGATAAGGAAACACCTGGAATCCTAGACGTCTCAGGTGAGCCGTGACTACTGCCATGCATTTGGTGAACACCCTGGGGGCTGTGGTGAGACCAAAGGGCAGAGCTCTGAATTGGTAATGACTGGCCCCTAGCCAGAAGCATAGAAATCTGTCCATTTTTATATGATAGTACACGTCCTGAAGACCTATGGAGCACATCCAATTGTCCTGACCCAAAAAGAGGAGAATGGACTGCAGTGTTACCATTCAGAACCTTTCTTTTTGTGCAGATTTATTTAACCTGCTGATATCCAGAATTGGTCTCTAGTCCCCTGTCTTTTTGGGCACTAAAAAGAATCTTGAGTAAGTTCCGGATCTTACTTGGTCTGCGGGGACTTCCTGGATGGCCCTTTTTTCTAGCAGTCTTGAAACTTCTGTGACTGCCTGATCCCTTAGATTGGGTGGAACATCTGGGATGGATTTTTTTGAAACAAAAGGGGGTTGATGAAAGGGAATCTTGTAACCTCCAGATATAATGGCTAGTACCAATTTGTCTTGTCTAATATTTTGCCAGGCGATTGGGTACAATGAAAGCCTTCCCCTGACTGCCTCCAGAGTTCAGCAGTCAGGCATCCCTTCAAGGATGTTGATAGGGTTTGGAAGAGAATGTATCTCTGTCACCCTGATTTTGTGGACCCTCTTTGCCACGAGGGCAGCGTCTGCCATTGTTATTATTTCCCCCTCTGCTCCTGGGGGAAAATTCACCATGTGCATCAGGCAAGGGTCCCTGGGATTTTTGAAACCACATCTTTCCACCCTTCTGACCTTTTGGATATGGTCTGGTAGAAGTGGAAAAATGGACTCCAACATCAGAGAGCGTCTTGCCTTCCTGCTGGCACCTGGTAAGCATGTCTTTCACCTGAGGCCAAAAGAGAGAAGAGCCATCAAAGGGGGTATTGGTGAAGAATGCTCTGAAAGGTTCCGCAAACTGATACAGCTGCAGCCAAGAATGTCTCCTAAGAGCCACTCCTGTTCCTGCAGCTCTACTCGCTCCATCAGCTGTGTATGAAATAAGCCTCATGGAGGAGTTGACTATTGAATTAAGAGTCACAAGCTGGGTAGCTACCTTGGCTGAAGCTCCCTCAGCTATGGGATTTTTTAGGGTATCTCCAAGCTCTTTTAGGAGATCCCTCTGAAGCCTAGTAAAATGGGAAAGATAGTTCAGGGACCTAAGGGAGAAGGTCGCTGATGAAAACATTCATTTACCATATCTGTCCATCGTACGAGAGTCTTTATTCAGTGGATGGACAGATGAGGAAGTTTCAGCTAACTATCTCTTTGTGGCTGCTGCTACCACCATGGCATCAACTGGGACACCTTTAGTTATTTATTGTTTGTCTTGGGGAGCTGTGATGAATTTATTGGGTCTCCTCGGGACAGGTTCCATGGAATCTGGAGCTGACCAAGCCTTTCAAGACACTACAGACATGAGTGGATCAAAAGGCGGAGACACCCAGGAGGTGGAAGGTTGGGAACCAAATGCATCCAGGTATACAGACTCATCCTCGGCGGGGGCTAGGGAAGTCCAGCTATGCCTCTGCCTGAGAATCTCAAGGATGTCTGAAAAGGAAACATCTTCAGAGGGGGACCTTGGGGACCCCTCCAATTCATCCAGGTCTGTATCTAAGGTGACAGACTCAGGGGAGTCTTGGTGCTTCCTCTTGCAATTTTTCTTCTAGAAAGCCTGCTCAGAATGCTCTGGGGAGGTTTCAGAAGAAGAGGGTTCACCCAATAGGGTGTCCTGGGGCATAGGTTCCCTACGCTTTGGGGCTGGAGGAGGAGCAGAGGTTGTCACAGGCACCAAGGGGGATGGAGCCGATGTAACCGATAGTGGAGCCATCTGTGGGGACAGCACTCTCTGCATGACCTCGAAGGCATCACAGTCTCGACACAAGGAGGGCTCCAGCTCTGAAGAGACAGCAATACCACCCTGCACCAATGGCGATGGCTCTGAGGCCAATTTGGGAGCCGAGCTCAACTCAGCCGACACTCCGAGTGGGAGAGCGGGGTCGGACAAGGGTCCGATGCTACTTCCCCCCTCGGAGCCGACGAGAGAGCATTGGTGCCCAGATACCTAGATGGGAGGATGAATTGAGGTAATTGGAGCCAATGTTGGAGCTGATGAGGATGTCATCAGAGCCAAAGGAACCACTATCAGAACGTCCATGGACTCTGGCTCCGAACTAAGCATAGTTGGAGGAGGAATCGAAATCAAAGCGGATGGAGCCAAAGCCTGTTGAGGTGGGCTTGAAAGCATTTTAGCAAGGGCCTGTGACTTAAGCAACCTACTGACCACTCTCTCCACATCCTGATCTGATAACCTCAAGGATCGAGAGGAGTGGGAAGATGAGCAATGACTGGACTTGCTTTGAAGTAATGGTGATTGTGGCACCAAGTAAATTGGCTCCAAGGAAGGAGACCTAGCTCTTTGTGGCTCCAAGATGGCTCTGAAGTAACAGTTGGAGCCAATGGAGAGGTAGCCTTGTCGGTGCCAGCTAGCACCGACACACTTGGTTTGTCAAGCTCACAGGTTGATTCCAAACATGGAGCTAATGGCTTGACTGGTTTCAAAGGTTTCAATGGTTAAGATGCTTTAGCCGGAGAATCTTGTTTTAACAAGCCACAGAGGATAAGCTTGTTTTTCTGCTCCTGCAGGACCCTTGGACTAAAGGCATGACAAATAGCACAAGAGTCCTGCAGGTGCAGAGCCCCCAAGCAGTAAACACAACTAGTGTGCCCATCTGTCAGAGACATCTTCTGACAGTATGAGTCACACTTTTTAAAACCAGAGGTTTTAACTTCCTCAGAGATTTTAATAAAAAGACAAACTACAATAGAAAACTAAAAATTAATAAAGACCTTAAAGGAGAGCCTCTAACTTAAACGGCTGTCCTTAAGGAGGGGGGGACTCTCTAAGTTAAGCGAGTTCAGGGAATAACAGAAGGCCTAGCGACTAAGGGGCAATGGCCAACACAGCACTAAAAGAAACCACAAGGAAGAGATAAGGGGTTTACAATAAAAGAAACTTACAAACTACTACAATTGAAAAATTATATATCAAATTTTAAGCACAATATTTGAGTTTAAAAGAGAAAAAAATTATACTAAGCCTTAGCCAGAACTGATCACAACCTCGCAGCTAAAGAGGCAAAAAATGAGATCTGGGTAGCTGAAGCTGGGCATTCTGGAATAAGATGTAGCCTTGAGCCAGTAAAGAGCTCTCAAGCTATAGTAAGTGGCTGAGTCGGAGCCGAGGATCGCCTCCAAACCATCCAGCAAGAATGAAGACGAGACTGGGCAACTTAACATCTTTTGTTTCTTTTAAATAATTTTAAACTGTTGGACAACAGAAGTTTATAACTTATGCAAAAGTTGTATAACCTAATTTTGTATAATCTTTGTAATATTATATATGAACCTTTATCTTATGAATCTGTACGTTCCGCACCATGAATGTGGCTGAAAATGTTCCAAGGACTAGCCCACTCACACAGTTAACAAAATAAAATAAGTAAAATAATAAATGACTAGCCCAGATCCTAAGCTCTCCAGACATCATCCTAATTGTATTATCTCTATAGTATTCTAAACCTTTTCTATATTCTGCATCCTTCCCATCCCCACAGATACCATCTCACATTTTTAACCCTTAAACCATTTTTTGTCCTCTAGGTCAAGTGCCCTTCCTACACTAGTCTTGTCTTTAAAAAAAACATTGCCATATATCCTACTTTTTGCTTGTTTTTGAGGTAGCAATTATAAGGTACAAGGAAATTGTACATGAGTCAAGTCTCCTGCTGTGAGCTGTCAATCACAGCAGGTAACAGCTCAAATTACCCTTAGTACTTTGACAAATAGGGAAGTTAGGTGTGAAGGGGGGTGGGAGATGAGTCGAAGTAGTACAATTCAGGGTTCACAAAAGACTGCAATTTAGCCATTCTAAAATGAAGCAGCAGTAAAAAGCACTTTGAAATTCTATTCTGTTGCATTTGCACTGTTTGTGTTTTAAGTAGTCATTGAAAGGCATGAAATGTTACTTAAAACTGACTGAAAGACAGCAATGTATGCATGTAAAATCAATGCAGTGACAGGAGCTTTAGGAAGAAGAAGGCCTGAGTGATGTATTGTGGGATACCTAGAGGTATCAGGAGCACTTCATGATGCTAGACCCCATGTGGTCAGACTCTGAAATTATGTATACAAATATTTAAAAACCTGTTAATGGGCCCAGAGTGGTGTTAAAATGTAGGAAACACCAAACCATGATGAAATAAACGTTTTTGTTTTTTAGTCTATGGGTGCAGTTCTCCTTTAAGTATACTAGCCTGCCACCTCTTTTACATGTTAGGGTCATGTTACTGATCGATGTGACATAAATAATGTTGCCATGTGGCTGATGCAATGTTAAGGATTATTGATATTTTTTTTGCATTGTCATTGATTGCCATGAAGATATAATAAACATCAACATATAAAATACAAATATTTTATTGTAATGCAATGAAATGATATAACATTGCATGACAGATTTTGTGCTTGCTGAGTCCATTCTGCTATACCCCCACCCTTGTTCAACTTGTTTCCATTCTTGTTTTGACTTTGCCAGCGGACACACAGATGTAAGTATATGTAACACAGGCATACTAACAGATAATGCTTTCCTTCATTTTATTTGATTTCATGTAAGATGATTAAACATATAGTAATACAATTACAGAATTAAAAAAGGAAAAGCAGTACTCATGGAGGTCCTCATGAAATGAAAGCCACAGCAAAGCAATACAGCAACACAGAAGGGAAACTTTACTACTACACTAGGTAATCCCACTACCCAAAAAATTATTTACAAACACAAAAGCAACGTCACTGTCAAAGTTACAGGCTATGCAGCTGGAAGTCTTAAGGGGAAAACAGTACCTACAACTACAAAAAAAAAAAAATCATGACCACAGCAAAGGCCACACAGGACAACCTTTTACGGGGTTTGGGCCAGGTTGTTGTCTTAATTAACACCCTGCCACAGAAGACCAATAATAAGTGACAGACCCCTTTCAGATTTCATGACTTGTTTTTGTGCATCGTGTTATTCATTAACTTTATTACTTTTCTGCCTGTTTGTTTGTTGCAAAGGTTTGCTTTTGTGATGCATTAGTAGTCAATAGTGTGCTATCGATAATCTGTGTGTTTGTGTATTGACTAGCAAAGTCAAACCAAGCATGGAAACAATCAGAAATGGGGGGGTAGCAAAGGGGACTGAATCAATATTATTTTAAAACTAACACATTCTGATCATGTGCTCTGTTACTTCTGAATTTAATTTATAGTTTTTCACTTCTGTAAGTAATATCTAATTTAATAATTAAACACAGAATTGTGTGCCAGTCAAAGGAACCACTAAGAATTAGAAAAAGCTTATTGTATGTGTCAATGTAACTGTTACTTTATTTATACATTTAGTTGTACTTCAGTTCTTTAAGCAACCGTTACTTTAGTTTTGTATTTAATTGATGTTTATCATTTCTTTAACTCATGTGATGTGTGTTAATGATAGATTTTTGTGGTGGGGGGGGGGTTGAAGTTTGGTCAAGTCTTTGGGAGGTGCTTGCCATTGCACATCCTTAGGGGAGGTAGTATAGCAGATTATATGTTCCTATTAGGAAGATGAATCACTTTTACTTCGTTCTTTACTTAACTACTTAACCTAGGCTCACCTTTGAAGCTAGATTGTGCCTTACATCTGCAGAAGGCCTTAGAAAATCATTATACTGGGTGCTATGACATAATATATTTTTTTTTTTCCCTCACCCCTACCTCCCTACAGCTGGTCATCAATTGCCACCACCTCCACTCCTCATTCACTGACTCTTCTAGACCCAACTTAGCCTCCTCCAGGCTCAACCTGACCAATGTTCAGGGCTGGTGAAAAGATTGAAGGCACTGATGCAGACCTGACCAATGTCCAGGGCTAGTGAGGAGACTGGGCACTGGTGCAGACCTGACCAATGTCCAGGGCTGGTGAGATGACTGAAGGCATGTTTGCAGACCTGACCAATGTCCAGGAATGGTGAAGAGATTGAAGGCACTTGTTCAGACCTGACCAATGTCCAGGGCTGGTGAAACGTTTGAAGGCACTGGTGAAGTATCATACTGCTGAGGTGCATGCAAGCTTCTGCACATATGCAACCTCCCAACCTAGAGGTGTACTGCTTACAGCATGGAGCTTGCCATGCACCAAATGTTGTTAAGGCAGTGAGCCTAGGCAACTAGACTGCTTCCCCCCTCAGGAGAGGTGAACCACCACTGGCTGATCACTCCCCACTCCCATCCCCCCGTCACTCATGTGCCCATGCTTCTACTCAAACAAGGGTTGTCTAGAGTGCAGTCAGGGCTTTATCTCTATGTGCCATGGGGTATGGCACAATCTTTTTTGGAGTGAATAACAGAGGCTAGCTGAGGGCTTATTCTAATTCTGATTCCATGCCTGTGGCATCACAATCATTTACTGGCCTCTTGACTGGTGTGAAGGATGTATTAGCTGATGGGCAGCTTCAGCTTAAGGGAAGTTCATTGACTGGCTGCCTCCTGCAAGGTTTCCAACCAAGGCTTCTTTGTTATTTATGCCTGCAGCTTATCCACCATCGGAGCTCCTACTATGGGGCATAATGATGCATCAAAGAAGACAAAAAGCTCTTAGACCTCTAGTGAATCCTGCTAAGGGATATGTACTGTTCATTTGCAGAGAAAGATCTTTTCTAATCTGTCTTCCGGCTCTACACAGTTACGTCTGTGTTCACTGCATGTTCATGTTCATCGTGCCCTGTACCCACTCCTCCTTTATTGATCCTGATATGCTTCCTGTACAGCTGTCCATTATACTCATACACTTCCTGTACAGTTGTCTACACATGCCTCCTCAAAATACATCACTCATCTGCTTTGCTACACAAATTTCTTTTGGCTACCACTTTTACATTAGAACTGCACTCTAATCTTTATTTCATGAACGTTTTGTGGCTTGTCAGATAACATCATTACCTTCACAGAAAAAGCAATTCGTACTGCCTACAAATCCAGACTAGTCGTCTGTGTGAATGTTTATACTGACAAGTAGATATTCCAATCCCATGTCTGTCCAGTGTCCATTAATATATGAATAATGTATCTTTCACCAACAGGATTAAAAAAAACTGTTTAAATCTCATTACTGCTCAGATAAATATAAAAGACTACTGTAGATGAAAAGCAGGTCTAGTCCCTCCACAGTTTGACATATGTGCCAACGTACCCCAGTAAGTGAACAATGGCAGTGAAATGGCTGAGGTGCAGCCGTGTCAGAATATGCTTAACACTCTGTGCCCCCCCCTTAACAGCAGCTTAACTTGGTTCATGCTTTACCTCACACATACACAAAGAATAAGGAAAGAAACCTGTAGTGGTTCAGGCTCTCAGTATATGCCCCATCCCTTGACACTGAATCAATTCACTCCTTCCACTTCAGTAATATAGCACAAGAAAATTACATAATTATTCTCTGCTATAAGCACAGTGGAAATTCAGGCAAAGCAAGAATTCATATAAAGTGTCTTCTAGAAATTGTCTTAGCTCTTTTATGCCTAATGTCATTTCACTCTTTAAACTGATAGTCACAGTCCGGTATAGTGGAATAATAAATTATTTTTACACAAGATTAAGGAAATACTTTGGCTTCTGTTAACAGATCTACAATTTTAAATTACCGTTTTTTCTGCAGGCAAAGGTAAATAAATGGTCAACAGTAAGGTAGCAGTCACAATAAAACATATTACAAAGTGAATAAAGTTCTAAACAATTGCTGACTGAAGGACTGCACCCCCCCCCCCCCGGTGCAATTTCTAAATATAAAATATAAGCTGCTGAAATTAAAGACATAACAGATAAAAATGAGCCTTCAGATATAAGATGCAGACCTTTTCTGGTGCAACTCCTAGGTAGTACATGTAGTTCTGAATGTGACAGGTTATGCTGTCTGACACACACTCTCTCTACTATTCTAGAAAAGTTGTTTCTTCCAGGACTCGCTCTAAAACAGAAGTCATGTGGCACCCACATAAGATCTTATTGCTTCATATTATTTTACTTTTTAGCTCTCACAAACATGCTTCATGTATGTAGATGCATGCAGGTGTCCATTATATGGTCACTGCTTTCCGATATTGGCAAAGGCTCTTGCCACCCCCATAGTGCCTTTTTTAGGCAAGGCTCAAAAGACAAACCCACCTCCATAGGTATCACAAAGGATAAGAAACTAAGAGTAATGCTACTCAATGCCAGAAGTCTAAACCTCAAGATGCACGCACTCGAAACTCTCCTTAGCATGGAGAACATCGATATCTGTGCAGTAACAGAAACCTGGTTCAAGGCTCCCGAGAGCACCCCATCACTACCACGTTATACCTCATACCATGCTTTTCGGCCCCAAAACTTGGACCAAACCACAAAAGGAGGGGGAGTATCAATATTCGTCAAAGATACCCACACCTCCAGGTTGGTGGCACAGCATGAAGCATCAGAGACTATCCATGTGCAACTAACAGTGGGTAAAACTGCCTTTCAGTTTATAGCCTGCTACAGACCACCCTCCCAAACCCAGGAACTCCACTCAGCCTTCCTGAGAACACTGGAAAATATGAAGGTCTCTCCAAACACCATTATATTGGGCGACTTCAACTACCCAAACATAGACTGGCAGCATTAATCTAGCTCCAACACCCTAGCCCAAAGGTTCCTAGAATTTATAAACTCAAATGCCATGGAACAACCTGTTACCACTCACACAAGAGGGGAAAACATACTGGACCTGATCATCACCAACATGGGGGCTCTATGCTCCAGACCAGAAGTGTATCCCTCACTGGTAAGATCAGACCATAAACTAATCTCACTGGATAGTCACATCCCGACCCCACCCCCTGCCCAGAAAACCGCAGTGAAAAACTTCTCTAAAGCAAATTTCACACTCCTCAAAACCGAGGTGGAATCCTTCAAAGCCCCCAGGCCTGTGGAAAATATGGCCCAGACCGCAGAATCCTTTATAAACGCATTCTATGAACACCTTCAGGAATGCATGGATCATGCAATCCCAAATAAAACCAAGACCCAATCCTCCAAAGGCAGGCGTCCTGTCTGGTGGACCCCAGCCATAAACAAACTATACAAAAGAAGGAAGAAGCTACTACATGATAGAGCAAAATCCCAAAAAGGGAAGGCATCTCTGATCAGTATTAGAAAAAAAACTATGGGCACTCATAAAATCGTCTAAGGCCAGCTTCAAGAGAAAAATTGCACAGGACACTAAGGATAATCACAAGGCTTTCTTTGGTTATGTTAGGAACCTGGGTGGGAATTCCCAGATATGCTCAGAATTAGTCCAAAATGACAAAAAATACACCGAACCCACAGACATTGCCAACATCCTAGCTGACAGGTTCAGCGCAAACTCCCACCCTCCCCACCAAAAGGGCAAATATCTATCCCAGCAGAGTGCTGCCCCCCTGACATCTCAGATGCTCAGGTAAGAGTCGCCCTCTCCAAAGCAAAAAACACAGCATCAATGGGACCAGACAGTGTCCCGGGCTGTGTCCTACATGAACTCCAAGAAGAGCTAAACCCAAACATAAAACTGCTGTTCAATCTCAGCCTTACTACAGGATATGTACCCAAAGAGAGGCGTACAGTAACAGTGGTCCCTCTCCACAAAGGTGGTGCCTCAATGGATCCTGGAAACTATCGCCCCATAAGCCTGACTAGCTTGATCTGCAAAGCTATGGAAAGGATCATCATGGACCTCATAAATAAAGATATTGGGGACCTACAGACACTGGATCCTACCCAGTTCTGCTTTGTTAAGGGCAGATCCTGCCTCTTAAATCTGGTTGATTTCTTTGAAACAGTCATCAAGGCCATTGACGAGGGGAAGGTGGTCCACACAGCCTACCTGGACCTCGCAAAAGCCTTAGATACAATACCCACTCGGGCATTATAGATAAGCTCACCAGCTTAAATATAAACCCCTATGTCACTAGATGGGTTGCAAACTGGCTCAAGGACAGAACCCACATGGTTAGAATTGCTGGAGCCATGTCAGACTCCAAACCAGTTACAAGTGGCATCCCACAAGGCTCAGTCCTGGGAACTCTCTTGTTCAGTATATATTTCTCGGAGGTACAGGCCAACATGGAAGGACTGTGGCTGACCAAGTTCGCAGATGACTGCAAACTAGGTGCCATAATCAACTCTCCAGCCGACACAAGCATCCTACAAAAGGGCCTCACAGAAACAGACAACTGGTGCCAGAGCCATGGCCTCAAGCTAAACGCCAAAAAGTGTATAGTCATCCCCTTTGGCAAAAACAAAGTGCCCACAAATTACCACATAGGTGGTAATCCATTAAGTATGGAAGAAGTAATTAGGGACCTGGGGACCCAAGTTGATAGCAATCTCTCATTTGAAAACCACGTGGCCAAAGTGGTTAGAAAAACATTTTATATAGCCCACCTAATCATGAAGGGATTCACATCTAGATCAGTGGAGGTCATCGTGCCTCTTTACTCATCCCTCATCAGGCCCATAATTGAGTACTATGCCCCTTTTGGGATGTACCTTACCAGACACCTGCAGCAACTGGAAAGACCCCAAAAGTACCTCACCAAGAGGATCAAAGGGCTCAAACAGATGCCATATGCTGCCCGGTTAAAGAAACTCCAGCTCTACTCAGTGGCATACCGCCTGCTCAGAGGCGATCTGTGCCTGATGTATAAAGCCATGTCCAACCCGGAATTAATGGACATGCTGCACCTCAGAAAATCCAAATCCCATCAAGCTACTTGCTCGAGAGACTTGAACCTCTGCACTGAAATAAATAGGACATGCTGGAGGGACAGATTCATAACCCAGAGGCTCCCTTCACTCTGGAATAAAATCCCAGTACAGGTTAGACAGAGTCCCTCATTGACTCTCTTCAAAAGGAATCTTGATGAGTGGATGGGAGATCATAGGTTTACCCCGGGTATCACTTCTGTGTCACTGTTAGACAGAGGCACAGTATACCAACCCCGAAAAAGGGCATAGCAAAATTCATTTAAAATGGGTGGCGAAAGCCAAACACACTCTGGCTAGGCTTTTAAATGCCCTAGAGCAGATAGCCTAGTATGAACCTATGAACCTATGAACCTATGGACAGTTACTCTTATCATATGCCTTGGCATGAGTCCATGCTCAGGCTATACCAAGACACTGCATTCTAAACATCTTTTCTTGGTTAGGTGCCCTCACCACCAATTTTGCCTAACAATAAGAGGACATACCACTGAAACATCTCACTTGACCTGAAGCCTCACTTATGTATACATTCCAGAGATTTCATGTCAAAGCTTTGACTTTCTGAAGGGTAGATACATTTCAACATCAATAAATAACAAAAGACGAAACGGCAGAGGCAAGTGGATCCAATAAAATACAACTTTTAATAAAACAAAAAAAAATGTAAGCGCTTTCGTATTGACACACAATACTTCATCAGACAAATTGAAAAAACAGTGATCAAGTTAAATATAGTAAATACAGATAGCTGGACCAATCACATCACATAAAAATCCCTCCAAAAAACAATTAAAATTTAAAGACATAAAACACATTAACAATGCAATCTTCTGCTTTTTAGCATAGGTTTAAGGCGAACACACTCATTAAGCCCTGAGCCATGGTGTGCCCCCAAACATAAGATCCATTGAAGTTCTACATTCTCAGTGGCATTAACAATATCCCCCATTCTAATATTTCTAGCTGTATATGCAGTACCTGGAATAAAAAGCTATGTGTATCGCTTAATGAAAGGGTATGTTTAGCTATGGCACTGTAGTTATGTCACTTCCTAGTACAATAAACATGATCTCTAATCCTTTCCTTCAGACAACGATTAGACTTGCCCACATAGAATTTAAAACATACCACACAATGTGCCACATATACAACATTACTAGTGTTGCAATCAGCTTTGACTCTCAATTGCCATAGATAGTTCATGTCAGGATGTCTAAAAAACCTAGATGTATCTATGTATGCGCAAAATGCACAAGTTCCATATTTATAAGTACTTGCCTCTAAAGGATCAATGGATCGGTACACTCTAGGGTAACACAATTGCTGTTTTAGATTCCTTCTGTTCTTATAAATGAATCTTGGGCGTTCACCCACAAGGTCACATGTCTTCAGATCCACCATTAAAATATGCCAGTTTTTATTGATTATATCCCTTATTTTGCTGATATGTTGTGTATAGGACAGAATCACAAGGACACTTGAGTTCAAAGGTTTATTCTCCCTCTGATATCTAATTGCATTAGAGAAGTAGGGTTTACCCCATTTTTCTCTTTCATTCATAACTTTCAAATGTGCATGTTCAGTTTCACTTTGATTATAACCCCTACCAACAAATGCTTTTCTAAGGTACTCTAACAAAATCAGAGGTATCATAGGAAAGGTGTGAAACCCTAAATGCTTGACCCTCTACTATACTGTGAAATATATGGGGTGGATGCATGCTTTCCCTGGAAAGAAATGCAGGATGATAGCATTCTTTTCTATGCAACCTAGTGGATAAGCCACTATCCATTTTAATAACGGTTACATCCAGATTGTCAGTTTTAGTATCTGACTTGTTTAAAGTAAACTTAAGAAAGGGACTACTGTTATTTAAGCCATGCACAAACTGTAAAGGGTCTTCTTTACCAGTCCAACCTACAAAAAGGTCATTGACAAAACGTCGATAAAACCAGACTGGGAAGTCCTGGCTTTGCTCTATACATTGATATTCCCATTCCATCATGACTACATTAGCATACAAATTGGCACAGCTGGTGCCCATGGCCATGCCAGCTGCTTGCCAATAGCATGTGTTATCAAACAAAAATATGTTGTGCTCTAACACCAGTTCTAACAGCATACAGATAAAATCAATATGCTGTGTCCTGTACTTCCCTTGTCTTATCAAACAAGCTTTAACCATGGAGATAATTTCCTGGTTAAGGATGCACGTAAGAAGTGATACTACATCTAGAGTCACTAATAGGTCATATCTAAAGTTACTTGGTCCTGCTGTCACCTTATATAAGTCACACAGAAAATGTTCAGTGTCTTTTAAGTACAATAGGGTAGTCATCTAACACTACTCTGAGCTGCTTGTCTAAATATATTGAAATTGGCTCAGTGAGCCATCCTGCACCCGCTACAAATGGTCTAAACTTGGGTTGTGTAGGAATTTTGTGTATTTTGGGCAGTCCATATATTTGGGGAATCAAGGATTTAGTGACTTTAAAAAACTCTAACATTTCTTTAGTTATAAGATCCAAGCAGAAACTTTCATCTAAAACATTATTTACACTTTTCCATCATATTTTGCACAACACTAAGAGATACAGCTTGCTAGACATTCAAGTCAGATAACATCATTCTAATTTCTGTGATATAATAGTTGGAATCAAGCACCACAATGGGTCTGCCTTATCGGAAGGGCAGATTGTTATTTTATCATTCCTTTGTAAACTATAAATCGCCTGCTGTTCTTCTCTAGATAGATTACTTTGTGAATCAATAGCTACATCTCTAAAGTTGTCATAAAAATCTCATTCACATGCTTGAATAAACGCTTCTACATTATGCGGTAGATTGGGCACAAATGTGCTCATTTTTTTAAAGGCCGGACTAATTTCATTACTTCCAAATAGTTGTTTCAATGTAACATTGTGGGCAAATAGCTGCAATTGAATTAACAATTCACTACAATCAGATTTAAGTGGGTAGTTAAGTCAAACCTTTTGTCAGTAATGTCTGCTCCACTTCAGTCAATGTGTATCGTGAAATGTTCTACACTAATCCTAAGTTTCCATGCCCCACATCTTCTTCAAGGTTCAGGTCTGAGGCTGTAGAGGTGGTACCTTCCTTTTCTGGCCTCCTCTGGATATTTCTTGATCGAACAACCTCTTCCTCTGACTTCAAAAGGGTAAAGATAAGACAGGAAAAACCTGCCCCTTATGCAATGGTATAATTTTGCGTCTTACGACTGGTCCCACTTCACCAGTCAGACAAGCGGAACCAGAATTAACAACAGTAGGCGGATCTACCAATGGAGTAGAATACACTGAAGTAGGTGGCTCTGGTGATGAAATATTTGCATCTGAAGTTCGATTAGATGATATACTGTCAGAGTTCTGTAAGTTGGACGATTCAATTTCTAAAATTTTCTGCATTGTCTCTGACTACTCAGGTGCATTATGAACTTTAGGGCAGGTAAAAACCTGCTGATGTGAATAATCGAACACATACCTTGCCAGTTTTTTCTTTTTCTGCATGATCAATTTCGTCTCATAGCTATTGACCTTTTCAGTCAGTTCATTTGAGTAAAAATCCACATACTCATCACCCGTTGTTTTGGCTAATTCATTTTGTTGTCCAATTATTTTAATACTCAGCTCCAATTCCATGGACTGAAAAAAAGTAATTAAAAGTTGCAAGAAGGCTTTGCTGGTGTCCAAATTAATCTGTTGCCATTGCGTTAAGAGTGCAGGGTAGAAGTCACTATACACAGGCATATTTAAAACTCTTAAACCCCTTGGTATTACATTCATGTTGAGGCATGTCTCCAAACGGAAGCGCTGATGTTGTAGCCTTTTAAACCTGAAAAGTTCATTCTCAATATTCTTTTTTAACTCCTGAATTTTAGAGGTTGAAGCATTACCAATGGATATGCCATCATCCTGAACATTCAATATCTCACCAAACAACAGAAGATTCTGTTGTTCAGCCATAAAATCTTGCAGTCTCAAATTTAGAATTGTTCCTTGAGTTCAAAGCATGTCTGCATCCATAACAAGTGCGCTGCCTTCCACCATACTCTCAAAACGAAATGATGCAACAAATAACAACCACCCAAAAGGAGGAGAGCTAATCCACCAGTTAAAATGTACAAAAGAAAAAATGGCAGAGGCAAATGGATCCAGAGAAAACCAACTTTTAATAAAACAAAAAAAAATGTAAGCGCTTTTTTATTGACACACAATACTTCAGTACTACAGTGCTCTAGCTAAACATACCCTTTCATTAGGCGATACACATAGCTTTTTATTCCAGGTACTGCATATACAGCTAGAAAATATTAGAATGGGGGATACTGTTAATGCCACTGAGAATGTAGAACTTCAATGGATCTTATGTTTGGGGGCACACTGTGGCTCAGGACTTAATGAGTGTGTTCGCCTTAAACCTATGCTAAAAAGCAGAAGATTGCATCGTTAATGTCTTATGTCTTTAAATTTTAATTGTTTTTTGGAGGGATTTTTATGTGATGTGATTGGTCCATCTATCTGTATATACTATATTTAACTTGATCACTGTTTTTTCAATTTGTCTGATGAATTACTGTGTGTCAATACGAAAGCGCTTACATTTCTTTTTATTAAAAGTTGTTTTTTATTGGATCCATTTGCCTCTGCCATTTCATCTTTTGTACATTTTAACTGGTGGATTTGCTCTCCTCCTTTTGGGTGGTTGATGTTTCTTATACATAAATAACAGTTTACAACAACTATTTTTAGAGACATGCAGAAACTAATACCCTTTAAAAATAAGTACAGAACCACTATGTCTATATGGTATAGCAAAGTCATGACAAATTGATTGTCATTATAGCCCTAAATCCTGAACTGAATAAAGGAGGTATGGAAATACGTATATCTATGAATATATTGATTTAATTATATTCACTTATTTATTTATGTGTTAACTGGGCAAGCAAACTCATCTCTTGTATAAACTTTTAAATTTTCTTTATTTATATTTTATTAATTTGTTAACTGGTAAGTCCACTGGACACAGGAGGCAACTAGGACATTTATTTTTTTATTTATTTATTTTATTTTATTTTATTTTACATTTGTTAACCGGGGGTGTCTGACTGAGCCGAAAAGGCCGTTTTTCAGCAGAGACCCAGGGAGAAAAGCTTCACACAGAAAAATAATTACGGATACATTTAGATATTTAGACATGATCAGTATACACACAAATTACAACAGACATGTTTTTACAGTGGTATGCAGCACATCAACAGTTACAGTTGAGAGAAGAAACAAGAAAACATTAATTTAAAAATATAGGTAATTAACAGATTTTGTGGTGTACAGCTGAAATTTGGAATATAGGTAGAATACATACATAGTACATAGATACAGTACATACATTGTACATTAGCCAGTGTTTGTGAGTAAGAGTGGAAACTATTATCAAATACTCTAGGTTTAGTATGTGTACCTTATCCGCTTTCACTAGCCTGGAGAGTAGTCAGGGCACTGCTAACTTTGCTTGAGATGTTGCCTAATGAGGTTTTTAAAGGAGGCTTTGAACTATGTGTTTTGTATGCTAGTGGGGAGAGAGTTCCATTTTTTAGCCACTGAACTACTATATAGTGCATCTCCAAATATATTATAGTTGTTGGTGACTTCTAGTAGTAGTTTGCTTGAAGATCTAAGAGGCCTTTTGGCTGAGTGATGTTGTACTAGGTTTTTAAGGGCAGGACACTTATTGGGGAGGTAAAAGATAGAATGACAGAGCTGATTGTAGGTTAGGAGTTTGGGCAGTTCAAGCCAGTGGAGCTGTCGCAAAGCAGTACAGTGATGAGTTCTATATGAGCAATTTGCAGCAAAGCAGGCATTTCTGTTATATCAGGCTTCTATTTTGCTTAGTTCAGTTTTGTTGAGATTAGTCAGAATGGGAGATGCATAGAGTAGGGTGGATATAAGCTGGGAGCGAGCAACCGCTGATCTTGTATTGTTGGTAAGAAACAGTTTGATACGGTAGAGTGATATTTGTTTGGCATGTTCTTTTTTAATAGTTAAGTTGAGATGACTATCAAATTTTAGGTGGGAGTCTATGGTTATTCCCAATAGCTTATCCTGTGCCACTGGAGAGATTGGAGTAGCATTTGTGGAGTAGATAAACTGTTATCAGTGTTTTTGTTAGAACTGGTTATAATTATAAGCTGAGTTTTCTTTGGATTGAGGATAAGTTGGGCTTTAGTAAGGTAGTTTTCAACATCAGAGAATGCTAGTTGAGGTGTTTGCAGGAGGGTGGAAATATTTTGTGCAGCACAGATTAAGGTAGTATCGGCTGCATACTGAATGATACTTGCATGCTGTGTGGAGGTATGGAGGTCATTTGTGAAGATTGTGAACAGTAGTGGTCCTAAGATAGAACCGTATGGGACTCCTATAGTTATGGGCAGCTGAGGAGAGAGAGAATTTCAGTTAAGTGACTTGCTAAGTGTCACACAAAATAGTTTTCCAGTGTTTTCATCAGGAGTATTCTAGGAACACAAATAGTAGGTAGATAAAATAGTGTACAGTCATAGCAGGCACTATCTTATACAAAACTGTGACTCACAAACTAGTCACTTTCTCCTTAAGCTTAGACAAGCATACATACAGTACATATTTATGTCAGATCTTTATCTGCAGGGCTGAATTTGCTTTGTTTTGTGTACTTGAATATCAGCAGCTGTACAAGCATTTCGTCTCTGATTTCCATTGCAAATGCACTCCATTCTGCTGTAGACATTAAGTTCTGCTGAAAACTACAAATGGATAAATAAAAGTCAAATAAAATAAGGCAACTGTGACGTGTGTATCCATACCTGAATTATGCTGCACTTTTACCAAAACAATGTCTTAATTTCTTCAAATGTATTATTTGAATTATTGAAAATATGTCTTTAAATAATTTACTACATAAAAATCCGTTTATAAGAAAGGGTTATATATTTCTATATGTGTGTCTGCCTGTACACACACACACACACAGACACACACATGCGCGCGCGCGGACACGCACACACACACACACACACACAAATTGATATATAGTATATATATATATATATATATATATATATATATATATATATATATATATAAAACAATATAAAGTGGTGCTTTTCCCCACTTCAGTGTATACATTTCTCCTGCATGTGGAAAAGGTATTGATATTGTTTGTATATATTCAGCATTGAAATGGTATTGCTTATTTATACTCTCTGTATAACTGGTGTCTCTTTTAGATCTGGATGACAGGTCCAGATGTCAGAAAAGGTATATAAAAGCTGGGTACCCAAGTCAAAGTATTGAGTGAGAGTCAGAAAGTGTAAAGACAGATATCACTCTTGCACAGGAGTTGGGGGGGTACAGTTATTTGTAGCACAACCATACTCCATAGCACAGCAAGGAAAAGCTAGTTAGTAAGGTGTAATATAACTGACCAGGTAGAAACTAAATATGTTAAGGACAGGTACTTACAAGTAGTAAAGTGTAATATAACTGACTAGGTAGTAACAATATATTAAGGACAGGTACTTAGTAAGGTGTAATATAACTGACCAGGTTGTAACTAAGTATGTTAAGGACAGGTACTTACGAGTAGTAAAGTGTAATATAACTGACTAGGTAGTAACAATATATTAAGGACAGGTACTTAGTAAGGTGTAATATAACTGACCAGGTAGTAACTAAGTATGTTAAGGACAGGTACTTACAAGTAGTAAAGTGTAATATAACTGACTAGGTAGTAACAATATATTAAGGACAGGTACTTAGTAATGTGTAATATAACTGACCAGGTAGTAACTAAGTATGTTAAGGACAGGTACTTACGAGTAGTAAAGTGTAATACAACTGACTAGGTAGTAACAATATATTAAGGACAAGTACTTAGTAAGGTGTAATATAACTGACCAGGTAGTAACCAAGTATGTTAAGGACAGGTACTTACGAGTAGTAAAGTGTAATACAACTGACTAGGTAGTAACAATATATTAAGGACAAGTACTTAGTAAGGTGTAATATAACTGACCAGGTAGTAACCAAGTATGTTAAGGACAAGTACTTATGAGTAGTAAAGTGTAATACAACTGACTAGGTAGTAACAATATATTAAGGACAGGTACTTAGTAAGGTGTAATATAACTGACCAGGTAGTAACTAAGTATGTTAAGGACAGGTACTTACGAGTAGTAAAGTGTAATACAACTGACTAGGTAGTAACAATATATTAAGGACAAGTACTTAGTAAGGTGTAATATAACTGACCAGGTAGTAACCAAGTATGTTAAGGACAAGTACTTATGAGTAGTAAAGTGTAATACAACTGACTAGGTAGTAACAGTATATTAAGGACAGGTACTTAGTAAGGTGTAATATAACTGACCAGGTAGTAACTAAGTATGTTAAGGACAGGTACTTACGAGTAGTAAAGTGTAATACAACTGACTAGGTAGTAACAATATATTAAGGACAGGTACTTAGTAAGGTGTAATATAACTGACCAGGTTGTAACTAAGTATGTTAAGGACAGGTACTTACAAGTAGTAAAGTGTAATATAACTGACTAGGTAGTAACAATATATTAAGGACAAGTACTTAGTAAGGTGTAATATAACTGACCAGGTAGTAACTAAGCATGTTAAGGACAGGTACTTAGTAAGGTGTAATATAACTGACCAGGTAGTAACTAAGTATGTTAAGGACAGGTACTTAGTATGATGTAATATACCTTAACATGTAGTAACCTAGTGTATTAGGAACAGCTACTTAGTAACGTGTAACATACCTGACTAGGTAATAACTAAGTATATCTGGAACAAGTACTTACTAAGTTGCAATATACCTGAGTAGGTAAATAAGTATAACAGGAATGACGGTTTAGTAAAGTGTAATATATCTGACCAGGTAGTAACTAACTATAATAGGAGCAGCTACTTATTAAGGTGTAATATTCCTGACAAGGTAGTAGCTAAATACATTAAGAAAAGGTATTTAGTAAGATGTAATATATCTGAGGTCCTAACAAAGTATATTAGGAACAGCTACTTGGTAGATAGTAAGTAAATACTGACTAGGTAGTATATTAGGAGAAGCAGTGAAGTATAATATACCTGGCCAGGTAGTAACTAAGTATATTAGGAGAAGCAGTGAGGTATAATATACCTGGCCAGGTAGTAACTAAGTATATTAGGAGAAGCAGTGAGGTATAATATACCTGGCCAGGTAGTAACTAAGTATATTAGGAAAAGCAGTAAGGTATAATATACCTCTTCTGCTAGCAACTAAGTATATTAGGCGAAGTAGTGAGGTATAATATACCTGGCCAGGTAATAAATACATATATTAGGAGAAGCAGTAAGATATAATATACTGGCCAGGTACTAGCTAAACATACTAGGAGAAGCACTAAAGTATAATATACCGGACCAGGTAGTAACTAAGTATATTAGAAGAAGCAGTGAAGTATAATACATCTAGCCACGTAATAAGTAAGTATATTAGGAGAAGCAGTGAGGTATAATATACCTGGCCAGTATATAATATAAGTATATTAGGAGCAGCTACTTATTAACGTATAATATACAGGACTGGGTAGTAACTAAGCATATTATGCCTTACTCTTGGTAGCTGTTCCCTCTTGCTCCCTGCTCTGGCATCATGCCTAAGTGTGTGTGTGTGTGTGTGTGTGTGTGTGTGTGTGTGTGTGTGTGTGTGTGTGTGTGTGTGTGTGTGTGTGTGTGTGTGTGTGTGTGTGCCTTTGAATGTGTGTGTGTGTGTGTGTGTGTGTGTGTGTGTGTGTGTGTGTGTGTGTGTGTGTGTGTGTGTGTGTGTGTATGTATATGCATATGTGTATGTATGTGTATGTTTGTATGCATATGTGTATGTGTGTGTGTATATGCACTTGGATTTAGCTAACCAGACATTCTAAAGAAAAAACATTTAACATAATGTATAACCATAAGCTGCAACAATTATGCCAATTTTAAAATTTAAATTCCAACACATATGATTGTATAATATAAATTATTCTGAAAAAGTGTACACCATAATACAACCCGTGGAAGACAGTAGTTTAGGTTAGTAACTATTAATAACTTAAGCAAGATGTACCTACTTGGCGACGCAAAACAACATAGTGTGCATTTAGAGAATAGCGGTATGCATTTGTTGTGTTAAAACTGCAGTAGCTAATGCAGACTTTTGTGGCAACAGATACTAGGCAACTGTTCTGCCACATTATGCATTCATATTTAGGCCTTCCTTTAAAGAACAGAGTAAGTCTTCATTGAAGGATGTTATTTGGAGATATAAGAGTTCTCTGAGAAAGTGAATGCAAAAATACACATTTACAAATGCTGGTTTTCCAAAGGAATCTAAATTAAAATGTGAATCGACAAACCATTTCATTGACTTTTTCTTTATCTGGTCCACTTTGGAGGTCTGTTTGCAGGGTGGATGTAAGATGGTGTTTTTACAGACTGTGGGGGTAGTTTCTTGAATGTTTTGAGAATTAAGGAGCATGCGTACATTGGTGATATTCAAGCACTAATTTCCATATGAAGGATGAGACATATGTAGTTTTAATACCAATGCACGAGTTACTTGTTGTTCCAAATATGCCTACCAGGCAGATTGACTTACAGAAGGCTGAATTCAGTGAAAGTGGCAGAGTGTGTTTACCTGAGCCTATGCAGGAATCTTTCTACCCCCCAGCTGTCCCTCAGGAAATACCATCCAACAAACCTTCCTTAACTATCATTAGGGAGAATATCCTAGAGGCTCCCTCTAAGGTCTAAAACAGTGCATCAGTGGGCCCTGATGATATCCCAGGATGCCTCTTAAACAGCCTGAAATATGATTTCTCAGGACCATTGCAGCATAGCTGGCTTTAGGCACCAGCGATTCCTGCAATCTCTGGGGGCCTCCTGGTCCTGGTGGGCCCCGACCACAGCCATTTATCTTGTTTTGATAGTTGTATGTCAAACCAACAAAAGCCAGTACAACAACACATCTTTAAAATTCAAAGACAGCATGGTTTGTCAAGTAACAGACTTCATAATTTCATTAAATGTTTTACCATGACATAGTGCCCTTGGCATTGTTAAATCCTGATGGTGAGCTCTCTCCACTAACACTAATTTTAATCATAGCCAGCTTTAGGCAGCTGCAATACCCGTGGCAGTAGGGGGCCCCACAATCATGCTTGACTGTGTGGGACCCCTGCAAAAGCTGCTGATGGCTGGGGGGTGAGAACAAAAAGATTACTCAGTTTCTGACACATGCTTTATCCAAAACAGGGTTGTAATATGACCCTGTTAAGATACAGCCAGTAATCAATAAATAACAATGAGCAAGGTAAACACTAGAATTCAGCAGCCCAGAGTGACCAATCTCAGTGTGTACCTTGGATTTTAGAAGAGACAATGCTTCTGATCTTCAGGAATGGCTTTCTCTTTTCTCTTTCAGGGAGTTTTAGAAATGCTTTGTTCAAGAAACAAAGCTAAAATAATGACAGAATAAAGGATCAAAATCCGAAACTTTTTTAAATATTACTCTAATTAACTTAAAAAAGTTAATATGATAACATATTTTGCATTGAACTGCATTGTTTAGACAATAGTAAGTATGAAACTGATGTCTAGATTTATTCCCTGTCTATAATCTTGAATGATTTACCAGTAAATCAAAATTTTCCAAGGGAAAGGGCAAAAATATGGAACATTCAGGGACAGTGTATGCATTACTCCTCAATGAAGTGAAGAAAGTGACTTCCCCATGCTGTTGTTTTACCACTGCTAAACAGCAGTCATTGATCTGGTGTGGCAGTGTTGCACAATGTATTGTTATTTGCTGAAATCGGTGTAAAACTTGTATTACTATGGATTATGCTTGTGCGTGTGTTGTTGGTGGTGGTGGTGGGGGGCTGCAGTATAACATTAACAAGCTGCTATAATTTATTTAATTTTCTACCACCAACATCATTGGCATTGCAATTACATTTTGTGGGGGGAGGTTGGTTGCAGTGTATTTAGAGTAATAAGTTGGCTTTGATTTCTTTAATGCATCACAAAAATAGACCTTCCAAATGAAAGGTGGCTATTGTTGGTGGCTTGGCATGAAGAGATTGTGTGTGAAAGCAATGGTACATTGTCACTATGGTGCTGGGAGTAGCACTGCCATTTAACAGTGTTTTGTTCTGACCGAGTTCTTAGATGCATTTTTTTTTCTTTGTGGAGTCTGCATGCACTACCTCTTTGTGTATGTCTTTGTGTGTGTATATAGTGCTGGGGGTAGGTGCAACTATCCATGTGCTCTGAGTAAAACCAGCATCCCAAAACATGCAGCAGGTGAAACAGAATTTCTCCAGTTTCCCCTGAAGAAGAATACATGTGGGTCTGTGTGTGTGTGTGTGTGTGTGTGTGTGTGTGTGTGTGTGTGTGTGTGTGTGTGTGTGTGTGTGTATACAATATCACTGATATAATGAATGGCACAGTAATGCTTGGCACATACATAACGCCACTGGGTAGCAGTTAAAAATGCAGTTAAATATTTTTATTTCAAATGTAAGTCATAAAATGCATCACAAAACATTCAGACACTTAGAACTTCTAGGGTCCTTGTGGCCCCCACACTACAGACTTCACAAATGGATTTTGACATGAAATTAATGGTGCCCTCTGCCCTCGACTACACCAGTTCTAAAAACAGCCCTGCTCAGAGGCATGTACAGAAAGCTGCTGTAAATTGTGAGGGGGGGGCTGGGGAAGGTGTGCTCATTACTTCTTTCATTTTCATTACAATCAAATCTCAGAAGTGTGCGTAGGAGGTCATTAAAGCTTGTCTTGGGGGTCAGGAGAGTGTGGTTATTGTTTCTTTTACTGCTTTCATAGTCCTAGCAGTGTGCAAAGGTTATTATAGCTTGTATGAAAGCTGTGTGCTGTCTAGGAGCAACAAGCTGGAACACATTAACATAATCATTATTTTTAATTTTCATCATAGTCACACATCAGACATGTATAGAACCAAAGCAGGATCCTCAAGGAAAAACAAACTTACCTGGTGGAAAACTGCCATTAATAGGCTATACAATAGGAGAAATAAATTGTTGTCTAAGAGTAGGAAGGAATGGCCTGAAAACTGGAAACACTCCCTCTTCAACTTAAACAAGCAAATAAGACTCTTAGTGAAGTCCTCCAAATCTAACTATGAATCCACATTAGCTTCCCAAACTAAGGATAACCATAAGGTGTTCTTTAATTACATCCATAACCTCAAAGGTATCGCCCAGATTTGCATTGAACTCGTAGTAAATGGTACTATATGTACAAAACCTGTGGCTATTGCAATCACAGCCAAAGCACAGGCTTCATCCCAGCTGAATGGAAAACAGCTACCATCATCCCTTTGCACAATGGACTCCAGGAATTATAGATCCATTACCCTCATCAGCCTTCTCTGCAAGGCCATGGAATGAATCATCATGGACCTTATTAACAAAGATATGGGAAATATCCAAATGCTTGACCCCACCCAGTTTGGCTTTGTCAAGAGGAGATCATGCCTGTTAAACTTGGTGATCTTCTTCCAGGCAGTCACCAAAGCCCTAGACGAGGGCAAATCTGTGTATACGGCCTATCTAGACTTAGCCAATGGCTTTGATACAATCCCCCACTCAGGCATAATTGACAAACTCACCCAGCTGGGTATCAACCCATATATTGTCAGGTGGGTTGCAAACTGGCTCACTGATAGAACTTGTGCAGTCAAAATAGGGGACTCCACCTCCTCCAGCAGACATGTAACCAGTGGTCTTCCACAAGGATCTGTTCTGGGACTCCTGTTATTTGGAATCTACTTCTCCAAAGTACAGGTTAACACTAAAGGACTGTGGCTGACAAAGTTTGCTGATGACTGCAAACTGGGAGTGATCATTGAAACCCCTTGCAATGTCAACATCCTGCAAGAATGTCTTACGCAGTCTAATGACTGGTGCCAAAGCCATGATCTTAAACTTAATGCAAAAAATGCATTATCATCACCTTCAGCAAGGGTGATGTTCCTGCAAACTACCACATCAGTAGCAATACTCTAAGCACACAATCTTTGTTGAGAGATCTGGGCACACAGGTCGACAGCAACCTTAATTCAATCAATTCAGTGCAAACTCCCCCCCCTCTCACCCCTTAAAGGGCCCATCTCAATACTGAAAGACTGCCAAATTCCGGTAATAATGGCCACACAGGTAAAAATGCACTCTCCAAAGCTAAGAATATAGCATCCATGGGACCAGACGACATCCCAGGCTGTGTACTACATGAACAACAAAATGAACTGGCACCTCACCTAAGTGTCATGTTTATTCATAGCCTCACCTCAGGCTTCGTGCCACTGAATGGTGTACAGCTACAGTTATCCCACTCCACAAGGGGGGATCTACCTTGGATCCTGGGAGCTACTGCACCATCAGTCTGATGAGCCTGATCTGCAAGGCCATGGAACGTATTATCATGGAACTTATAAACAAAGACATTGGCAACCTTCAAACACTGGACCCCACACAATTTGGGTTCGTGAAGGCCCGATCTTGTCTCCTGAACCTGACTGACTTCTTCGAATCAGTCTCCAGAGCCATGGACAAGGGTAAGGTGGTCCAAAACAGCCTATCTGGACCTCGCCAAGGCCTTTGACACCATCTCCCACTTTGGAATCACAGATAAACTTACTAAGCTGGGCATTAATCCCTACGTCACTCGATGGGTTGCCAACTAGCTTACTGACAGAACCCACACTGTAAAAGTAGTGACTCCAAATCCAGCTCAAGACAAGTGACAAGTGGAGTACCTCAGGGTTCAGTCCTGGGACCACTCTTGTTTGGCATCTACTTTTCTGAAGTACAGGCCAACACTAAGGGACTCTGGCTAACAAAGTTTGCAGATGGCTGCAAACTGGAAGCCATTATTAAATCCCCAAATTATGTGGATATTCTACAAAAGGCCTTACAGAAACAGATGCTTGGTGCCAGAAACATGGACTCAAACTCAATGCCAAGAAATGTACAGTTATCCCCTTCAGAAAAAAACATGTACCCATGAATTACCACATAGGTGGCAATACACTAAACACCGAAAGTGTGATAAGAGACTTAGGGACACAGGTGGACAGTGGTCTCACCTTTGATAACCACATCACCACAACAGTCAAGAAATCCTTCTATGTGGCACACCTCATCACTAAGGGCTTTTCATCCAGAAAAAAGGAGGTCATTGTCCCACTGTACTCATCCCTCATTAGACCCATTATAGAATACAATGCCCCGTTTGGTATGTACCTCTCAAGACATCTGCAACAACTGGAAAGGCCACAGAAATACCTCACTAAAAGAATCACAGACCTAAAAGCAGATGCCCTATGCTGACCATCTAAAAAAACTCCACCTATACTCTGTCGCATATTGTCTACTCAGAGGCAATCTCTGCTTAACATACAAGGCCATGTCAAACCCAAAGCTATTGGACATGCTGCACTTAAAGAAATCCCAATCCCTCAGAGACACAAGCTCCAGGGATCTAAACCTTGTCATCACAATGAACAAAACATGCTGGAGGGATAGATTCCTGACACAGAGACTCCCCAGGCTCTGGAATAGACTGCCCATACATGTCAAGCAGAGTGCCTCTTTGGCCGTCTTCAAAAGTAACCTTGATGATTGGATGGGAGATGGAAAATTCACCCCGGAGATCACGTCAGTCACCCTGCTAGACAGGGGTCCAGAGAAGTGAATACTGTGGGAAGAAATAGCCAGGGAATTGTTATGGCTAGGCTTGTATAGGCCCTAGGGCCGATAGCCTAGTACCACCCTATGAACCTATGAACCTATGTCTCCACAGTGGTAGGAAGGGCATTTTATATCACTCATTTCATAAATAAGGGTATTGCTTCCAGAAAAAAAGAGGTTATTATCCCTTGTACTCTTCCCTCATCAGGCCAATAATAAGAGTACAATGCTCTGTTTAGTATGTTCCTTTTCAAACACCTGCAGCAATTTGAGAGACCACAAAGGTTCCTTACAAAGAAAATTCAGGGTCTTCCTGATCTGTCTTATGCGGAAAGACTGAAATCATTGTCATACAGACTGCTCAGAGGCGATCTCTGCCTTGCATATAGAGCAATTTGTAACCCAGTTTTAATGAAAATCCTGCACCTTTGCATGTCAAATGGCACATGGGTCACTTGCGCAAAGGACCTTAACCTAGTATGTGACATCAACAGAACTTGCTGGAGAAACAGATTTGTCTCACAGAGGTTGCCCCACCTTTGGAACAATTTTCCTATTCATGTTAAACAAAACCCCTTGTTGGCACATTTTAAAGGTAATTTGGATGATTGAATGGGTAACCAGAAATTCACCCTGGGGTTCCACCTGTGTCCTTCTTGGAAAGGGATAATAGGTTCTAATTTTAGTGTCTGCTTGAACCAGACACCCTTGGGAACACGAGTTGAACTTGGCTAGGCTTATAAAGGCCCTGCGGCCATTAGACTAGTAACCTCCTATGATCCTATGATAAGTGGATTATTTGGCTAACTTCAGGAACACAGTGTTTCCAAATCCAGCTGATGCCCATAAACATTAACATACCTACAAAATACCCCAACTAACATTGAAACCAAAGGGTAAAAAGGTCACACAAACAATCCATTCCGTCAAAACTACAAGAAAAAACAAACCAGGCTAGACTTTTTACTGTGTGATACCTTAAACTTCCTGTAATGGAAGCTCATGGGATGTATGCAAATGGTGACTTAAGGGCACCAAGCATTGCAGCTAAATTGCTTCTGCATGCCCAGGGTTTTTAAATTCAGCTTATGTCCATAAACTGTAAGGTGCCTACAAAATATCCCAACTAACATCTGCAGCAAAGGATAAAAATATCACAGAAAAAAAAACAGTCAGTAAAAACTGAAGGAAAAACCCAGCCAAACTAGAGTTTTCTACTCTAGCTTAGCAAGGATTTTCTTGCAGTTTTGACTGAATGTCTTCTGTGTGACCTTTCTACCCTTTGGTTTGGGCGTCAGTTAGGCTAACTAATAAGGTGATGACTACATTCCTAAAGCAAGGATAGGATCCTTAACTGCAATACCAAAAGCTTGTGGAAGGAAATTACCAGCTGAAAGGCAGAACTAAACACCATAACATGACATCTTGGAATGTTAACAGACACCATTGTTGTACATTTCTGTGCACAGAAAAGAAGGCAGTTTGGGGAAAGATTTCACCTTAAAGATGTGATGCACCCTTGGAGGTACTAAATGAGATATATCTTGCAAAAGGGTATAGGATGAGAATTATAAAAGTCTCGGCCACAGTCCTACAGTGCACTAATGGCTAATTTTTTGATGTGGTAAAAATAAAGCACATTAGCATCGGCATTTTATCTTTTCATTTTGAGTGATTTGATCAACAGTCCTGTATCACAGGGGATGGAGACTTGGGATCTTTACAGTTAAATGTAAAAATTAGGAAAGACTGGAAGCTGCCAAAAATGGCATGGAAATTTTTGTTGTTATAATTAACATCATTAAAGGGAGAGGAATGCAGAGCATAAAGAAGAGTTTCTTCTTTTTTTTCAGAAAAGGTGAAATTGCAACTTCATTCATAAATGGAGGCTAATTGCTGCTAAATTCTAACTTCAAAATTGATATGAAGTTCCTTAAGAAAGGCAGTGATGGTCTGTGGGATGGAACATTGGATTATTATAGACCCCTTGAGAATTTTAAGTAAGTTTTTTGGGGATGCTAGCATGTATGGTTGTGCATGATATGATATTTTAATGGAATAAGGCATCTGCAAGATGCAAGAGTAATATTTACATCAGTGTTATGCAGTGACAATTAGGCAGCCCTGTGGCTGGACTGTGAGTTGTTTATGTCAATGCTGGCTAACCAAAAGTTTTACAGTTCAGAAGAGAGGTTTATCAAGCTACTCATTCAATTCCAGTGCTGTAAATTGGATATATTAATAAATAGTCCTGGGTTTTTGAATGTCACTGTTTCTGTAGTACAATAGTACATAGGGTTACAAATCAAACAAATATCAGCATGAACTCAAAAACCAGCAGAACCAGCACTCGGACACCAGCCACAAGTCAAGAAGATTGAATTTATTTCTGGTTAAGTGCTTTCTTCCCTTGGTAGGCCTTCTTCAGATCAATTAATTCAAGAAAAACCCAGCCCTTATATACTCTTAGTACAAATTAATGATGTCATATAATTAATTGATTGAAGAACAATTTGTTAAAGTAATAGCTGCACAATAACCTTACCTATAATAACACACAACACCAATGCTACCATGTAGTTTAAAATATGTTTTTTTTTACATAGGGTTCATAGATTGGTACTAGGCTATCGGTCCTAGGGCCTATATGAACCTAGCTATAACAATTCCCTGACTATTTCTTCTCACAATATCCAAGACTGCCCAGTACATTCCAGTGTTGTGCATTAGCTACATTAATAAATTGTTGTGGGTTTTCGAATGTGACTGTTTAGGTAGTTCATTAGTATGTAGGACAGGTACTTAACCAAGGCTTCTGATTTACACAGAAGATGTAAATTTATTGGAGGACAGACTTGATACAGAGGAAGTGCTGAATTAGATTGAATGGTTTGAGGAAAGAGGTGAGGAACTTATACTAACTAGTCGTAAAACAGAAACTGTATGTACTGATGGAAAGGCCTCATAGCTTCACAGGAGATTACTAGGCTAATGCCTTAAAAGCCCTTACAAGCCTAGCCAGTATAACCCTATTTTACTCAATATGCGGCCCCTAGGGGCAAGAAGATAACATAGGTTTGTGCATATGCCTTGAGTATTTTACATATTACCCCTGTCCATAAGGGACATATGTACTACCCCAGGTGCAAATTTATGATTCCCCATTCATTGATCCAAATTGAATTTGAAGAGGGGTAGGGAAAGATTCTGTTTAATTTGAATAGGAAGCCTGTTCCAAAGAAGGGGTCATCTCTGTCTCTCCACCATGTTTTGTTTGAGTCACTGACTAGGTTTACATGTCTGTCCAGCATGTTTTGTTTGAGTCACTGACTAGGTTTACTTCTCTGTACTGAGTGATCCTCAAGCTATTTGTCTTGCAGATGTGGAGCAGCTCCATCAGGATTGGATTTGTGAGTCCCTTGTAGGTTAGGCACAGGTCACCCGTTAATAGTTGGTAAAACACAGAGTAAAGAGATAGGGATTTTAGTTTATCCACATAGGGCGTGCTGTTGACAGCCTGTATTTTCTTTGTGAGGAACCTCTGGGCTCATTCCAGCTGATGTAAATGCCTTGTCAAGTACATGTCAAATGGTGCATTTTACTTGATTATTGGTCTAATGAGGGCTGAGCACAGTGGGACTCTAACTTCCTTGGATCTGGATGTCATAATTTTGCTTATAAGCTGTGCCACATAGAATGACTTCCTCACCATTGTGGACACATGGTGGTCAAAGTTCAGGCTACTATCTATCTGGGTACCTAGACATCTTACCTGTTAGTCTACTCTTAAGGGTATGCTATTAATGTTGCAATTTGCAGGGGTCTTTGGCTTCCAAAAGGGTATGATAATGCATTTTTTGCATTTATCTATTTATTTATTTATTGACATTTGTTAATCGGGTTGGTCCAGCTGGGCTTGTGGCCCATTTTCAGTGGAGATCCGAGGAGAAAAGTTCCAAAAAAATAAACAGTTTACAGAGAATCAAACATTTGAGCCAAAAATATGGTCAAAATCAGTTATCCAAGAACGTTAGAGAGACGAAGCAGAAATGCAAACACATGATATATACATATCAATATTTTTACAGACTAAAATATATATTTACATATTTACAAAAAGGATGAAGTCCAACAGTATTGATTGTAGAGCTTAATAAGTATCCACAATAGTGGAGTACTTAGCTGTATGTGGAGGGGCTGAAAAGGTATATAGTAGGGTTGTGGGGAGCTTAAGTAGAGGCTTGACAAGGACATATTTTGGAGCTGAGTAGATGAAGTTTGACCTTTTCTTTAAAATGGGATGGGTGAATGATGGAACAAATGTCTCATGGGAGTTTGTTCCAGGCTTAGGCGAAGGAGTGTTTACATAGAAGTTTGCTAGCTATTTTTTTGGTCGGTAGATTTGTAGTAGTTGCTAATTAGAGGTACAGAGAATCCATGGAGGACTGTAGATAAAAATGAAGGAAGAGAGAGTAGGGCAGGATGAAGGCTTGTAAAGAATGAAGTGTAACACTTGAAGTTGCGACAGCAGTAGAAGATGGGGGAATTCTAACCAGTGGAGAGTATTTTGGGCAAGGCAGTGATGTTTATTATATGGAGAGTTTGTGATAAATCTAGCTATCTTGTGGTAAGTTTGTTGGCGTTTGTTTAAAGTAGTAGTTTGGATGTTGGTGAGTACTGGGGCAGCATATAGAGGGGAGAGGGTGAGTACTGGGGCAGCATATAGAAGGGAGAGAGTGAGTACTGGGGCAGCATATAGAAGGGAGAGGGTGAGTACTGGGGCAGCATATAGAAGGGAGAGGGTGAGTACTGGGGCAGCATATAGAAGGGAGAGGGTGAGTACTGGGGCAGCATATAGAAGGAGAGGGTGAGTACTGGGGCAGCATATAGAAGGGAGAGGGTGAGTACTGGGGCAGCATATAGAAGGGAGAGGGTGAGTACTGGGGCAGCATATAGAAGGGAGAGGGTGAGTACTGGGGCAGCATATAGAAGGGAGAGGGTGAGTACTGGGGCAGCATATAGAAGGAGAGGGTGAGTACTGGGGCAGCATATAGAAGGAGAGGGTGAGTACTGGGGCAGCATATAGAAGGAGAGGGTGAGTACTGGGGCAGCATATAGAAGGGAGAGGGTGAGTACTGGGGCAGCATATAGAAGGGAGAGGGTGAGTACTGGGGCAGCATATAGAAGGGAGAGGAGGAGAAGAGCTTGTGCAAGGGAGAGTCTGGCATTTGCAGTTAGAAATTTGTTGTTGCAATACAGTAAACCAAGTTTCTGGGGAGCCTTTTTTATACTTTGGAGGATGTGCAAGTTGAATTTGAGTTCATCGTCTATGATAACCTTAAGGAGTTTAGTGTGAGCTTCAAGTTGGATAACAATGTTATTAGAGGAAGTAATAGTAAAGGTGGATTTGAAGTGAGAGAGAGATCGGAGGAAAAATAATAAGAGTTTGGTCATTTTAGGGTTAAGAATGAGTAGATTCCTGGACAACCACTGTTGAGTAAGAGTGTGGAGATTGGAGATATTGTCTGAGATGGAGACGAGAGTTGAGTCATCTGGATATTGGATGAGGGAGGATTGTTTACAAGAAACATAGAGATCATTGGTAAAGACATTAAATAGGAGGGGACCCAGGATGGAACCTTGTGGTACCCCAGTTGGGACAGGTATAAATGGAGAAGTGGAAGAGAGCCATTTAACAGATTGCTGCCTGCAGAATAAGTAACTGGAGAACCACGCAAGGGAGGAAGAAGACAGATTGATATCTGCGAGTTTAGATAGCAATAGGGGATGGGAGACTGTATCAAAGGCTTTGGAAAGGTCAAGGAAGAGACATGATATGAGTTTGTTATTGTCTAGGGCCTCAGCAATGGTATGTGTAAAGGATAAGAGGGCAGTAGTTGTGCTGTGGTTGGGACGGAAACCATGTTGAGTGGGAGTAAGGAGGTTATGCTGGAGGAGGTAGTTGAGTAGTTATGAGTGGATATATTTTTCGAGAATCTTAGAGAGGGGAGATTGAACAGATATAGGTCAGTAGTTAGATGGCTCTGTAGAGTTTCCACCTTTATGCATGGGAATAGTGAAAAAAAATTTCCATAGGGTAGAGACGGTAGATTCCTAAAAAATCTATCGATTAGTATAGATACTGAATAGGCAATGGAGTCAGCAACAAGTTTGAGGAAGGTAGGAGGTAGATTGTCAGTGGAGGGAGAGCAGAGTTTGAGTTTGTGAAGAAGAGATCTGATGTAGGAAATAGGAACCGGATGTAAAGAGAATAGTTGTTTGTTAGACGGATTGGGGGGGTAAGCAGAGAAGTTGTGTTACAGGTGGAAGGTATGAGCATTTGAATGGTTTGAATAAAGTGTTTATTGAGAAGAGTAGCAGTTTCCAAAGGAGATGTATTTGGGTAGGGGCAGGGAGTTCAGGGGCAGCCTGGAGAGAGAATTTTGTTAATAGCATACCAGAACTTGCGAGGGTTGGATTTGTTATTGAATTGGGCAGAGTTATAAAAGGACTTTTTGTCATTATTGTTTTTTTTTGTAAGATTTCTCAGGTGTCTATAATTATGTAGCAGAGGTAATTCCTTTGTTTGATCCAGGCTTGGTGTGTATAATTATGTAGCAGAGGTAATTCCTTTGTTTGATCCAGGCTTGTTGTGTATAATTATGTAAGTGAGGTAATTCCTTTGTTTGATCCAGGCTTGGTGTGTATAATTATGTAACAGAGGTAATTCCTTGGGTTGATCCAGGCTTGGTGTGTATAATTATGTAACAGAGGTAATTCCTTTGTTTGATCCAGGCTTGGTGTGTATAATTATGTAACAGACGTAATTCTTTTGTTTGATCCAGGCTTGGTGTGTATAATTATGTAGCAGAGGTAATTCCTTTGTTTGATCCAGACTTGGTGTATATAATTATGTAGCAGAGGTAATTCCTTTGTTTGATCCAGGCTTGGTGTGTATAATTATGTAGCAGAGGTAATTCCTTTGTTTGATCCAGGCTTGGTGTGTATAGTTATGTAGCAGAGGTAATTCCTTTGATTTTGATCCAGGCTTGGTGTGTATAGTTATGTAGCAGAGGTAATTCCTTTGTTTGATCCAGGCTTGGTGTGTATAATTATGTAGCAGAGGTAATTCCTTTGTTTGATCCAGGCTTGGTATGTATAATTATGTAGCAGAGGTAATTCCTTTGTTTGATCCAGGCTTGGTGTGTATAATTATGTAGCAGAGGTAATTCCTTTGTTTGATCCAGGCTTGGTGTGTATAATTATGTAACAGAGGTAATTCCTTTGCTTGATCCAGGCTTGGTGTGTATAATTATGTAGCAGAGGTAATTCCTTTGTTTGATCCAGGCTTGGTGTGTATAATTATGTAGCAGAGGTAATTCCTTTGTTTGATCCAGGCTTGGTGTGTATAATTATGTAACAGAGGTAATTCCTTTGCTTGATCCAGGCTTGGTGTGTATAATTATGTAGCAGAGGTAATTCCATTGTTTGATCCAGGCTTGGTGTGTATAATTATGTAACAGACGTAATTCTTTTGTTTGATCCAGGCTTGGTGTGTATAATTATGTAACAGAGGTAATTCCTTTGTTTGATCCAGGCTTGGTGTGTATAATTATGTAGCACAGGTAATTCCTTTGTTTGATCCAGGCTTGGTGTGTATAATTATGTAGCAGAGGTAATTCCTTTGTTTGATCCAGGCTTGGTGTGTATAATTATGTAGCAGAGGTAATTCCTTTGTTTTGATCCAGTCTTGGTGTGTATAATTATGTAGCAGAGGTAATTCCTTTGTTTGATCCAGGCTTGGTGTGTATAATTATGTAGCAGAGGTAATTCCTTTGTTTGATCCAGGCTTGGTGTGTATAATTATGTAGCAGAGGTAATTCCTTTGTTTGATCCAGGCTTGGTGTGTATAATTATGTAGCAGAGGTAATTCCTTTGTTTGATCCAGGCTTGGTGTGTATAATTATGTAACAGAGGTAATTCCTTTGTTTGATCCAGGCTTGGTGTGTATAATTATGTAACAGAGGTAATTCCTTTGTTTGATCCAGGCTTGGTGTGTATAATTATGTAGCAGAGGTAATTCCTTTGTTTGATCCAGGCTTGGTGTGTATAATTATGTAACAGAGGTAATTCCTTTGTTTGATCCAGGCTTGGTGTCTATAATTATGTAGCAGAGGTAATTCCTTTGTTTGATCCAGGCTTGGTGTGTATAATTATGTAACAGAGGTAATTCCTTTGTTTGATCCAGGCTTGGTGTGTATAATTATGTAACAGAGGTAATTCCTTTGTTTGATCCAGGCTTGGTGTGTATAATTATGTAGCAGAGGTAATTCCTTTGTTTGATCCAGGCTTGGTGTGTATAATTATGTAGCAGAGGTAATTCCTTTGTTTGATCCAGGCTTGGTGTGTATAATTATGTAGCAGAGGTAATTCCTTTGTTTGATCCAGGCTTGGTGTGTATAATTATGTAGCAGAGGTAATTCCTTTGTTTGATCCAGGCTTGGTGTGTATAATTATGTAACAGAGGTAATTCCTTTGTTTGATCCAGGCTTGGTGTGTATAATTATGTAGCAGAGGTAATTCCTTTGTTTGATCCAGGCTTGGTGTGTATAATTATGTAGCAGAGGTAATTCCTTTGTTTGATCCAGGCTTGGTGTGTATAATTATGTAACAGAGGTAATTCCTTTGTTTGATCCAGGCTTGGTGTGTATAATTATGTAGCAGAGGTAATTCCTTTGTTTGATCCAGGCTTGGTGTGTATAATTATGTAGCAGAGGTAATTCCTTTGTTTGATCCAGGCTTGGTGTGTATAATTATGTAGCAGAGGTAATTCCTTTGTTTGATCCAGGCTTGGTGTGTATAATTATGTAGCAGAGGTAATTCCTTTGTTTGATCCAGGCTTGGTGTGTATAATTATGTAACAGAGGTAATTCCTTTGTTTGATCCAGGCTTGGTGTGTATAATTATGTAGCAGAGGTAATTCCTTTGTTTGATCCAGGCTTGGTGTGTATAATTATGTAGCAGAGGTAATTCCTTTGTTTGATCCAGGCTTGGTGTGTATAATTATGTAGCAGAGGTAATTCCTTTGTTTGATCCAGGCTTGGTGTGTATAATTATGTAACAGAGGTAATTCCTTTGTTTGATCCAGGCTTGGTGTGTATAATTATGTAGCAGAGGTAATTCCTTTGTTTGATCCAGGCTTGGTGTGTATAATTATGTAACAGAGGTAATTCCTTTGTTTGATCCAGGCTTGGTGTGTATAATTATGTAGCAGAGGTAATTCCTTTGTTTGATCCAGGCTTGGTGTGTATAATTATGTAACAGAGGTAATTCCTTTGTTTGATCCAGGCTTGGTGTGTATAATTATGTAACAGAGGTAATTCCTTTGTTTGATCCAGGCTTGGTGTGTATAATTATGTAGCAGAGGTAATTCCTTTGTTTGATCCAGGCTTGGTGTGTATAATTATGTAACAGAGGTAATTCCTTTGTTTGATCCAGGCTTGGTGTGTATAATTATGTAGCAGAGGTAATTCCTTTGTTTGATCCAGGCTTGGTGTGTATAATTATGTAACAGAGGTAATTCCTTTGTTTGATCCAGGCTTGGTGTGTATAATTATGTAACAGAGGTAATTCCTTTGTTTGATCCAGGCTTGGTGTGTATAATTATGTAACAGAGGTAATTCCTTTGTTTGATCCAGGCTTGGTGTGTATAATTATGTAGCAGAGGTAATTCCTTTGTTTGATCCAGGCTTGGTGTGTATAATTATGTAGCAGAGGTAATTCCTTTGTTTGATCCAGGCTTGGTGTGTATAATTATGTAGCAGAGGTAATTCCTTTGTTTGATCCAGGCTTGGTGTGTATAATTATGTAGCAGAGGTAATTCCTTTGTTTGATCCAGGCTTGGTGTGTATAATTATGTAGCAGAGGTAATTCCTTTGTTTGATCCAGGCTTGGTGTGTATAATTATGTAGCAGAGGTAATTCCTTTGTTTGATCCAGGCTTGGTGTGTATAATTATGTAGCAGAGGTAATTCCTTTGTTTGATCCAGGCTTGGTGTGTATAATTATGTAACAGAGGTAATTCCTTTGTTTGATCCAGGCTTGGTGTGTATAATTATGTAGCAGAGGTAATTCCTTTGTTTGATCCAGGCTTGGTGTGTATAATTATGTAGCAGAGGTAATTCCTTTGTTTGATCCAGGCTTGGTGTGTATAATTATGTAGCAGAGGTAATTCCTTTGTTTGATCCAGGCTTGGTGTGTATAATTATGTAGCAGAGGTAATTCCTTTGTTTGATCCAGGCTTGGTGTGTATAATTATGTAGCAGAGGTAATTCCTTTGTTTGATCCAGGCTTGGTGTGTATAATTATGTAGCAGAGGTAATTCCTTTGTTTGATCCAGGCTTGGTGTGTATAATTATGTAGCAGAGGTAATTCCTTTGTTTGATCCAGGCTTGGTGTGTATAATTATGTAGCAGAGGTAATTCCTTTGTTTGATCCAGGCTTGGTGTGTATAATTATGTAACAGAGGTAATTCCTTTGTTTGATCCAGGCTTGGTGTGTATAATTATGTAGCAGAGGTAATTCCTTTGTTTGATCCAGGCTTGGTGTGTATAATTATGTAGCAGAGGTAATTCCTTTGTTTGATCCAGGCTTGGTGTGTATAATTATGTAACAGAGGTAATTCCTTTGTTTGATCCAGGCTTGGTGTGTATAATTATGTAGCAGAGGTAATTCCTTTGTTTGATCCAGGCTTGGTGTGTATAATTATGTAACAGAGGTAATTCCTTTGTTTGATCCAGGCTTGGTGTGTATAATTATGTAACAGAGGTAATTCCTTTGTTTGATCCAGGCTTGGTGTGTATAATTATGTAGCAGAGGTAATTCCTTTGTTTGATCCAGGCTTGGTGTGTATAATTATGTAGCAGAGGTAATTCCTTTGTTTGATCCAGGCTTGGTGTGTATAATTATGTAGCAGAGGTAATTCCTTTGTTTGATCCAGGCTTGGTGTGTATAATTATGTAGCAGAGGTAATTCCTTTGTTTGATCCAGGCTTGGTGTGTATAATTATGTAGCAGAGGTAATTCCTTTGTTTGATCCAGGCTTGGTGTGTATAATTATGTAGCAGAGGTAATTCCTTTGTTTGATCCAGGCTTGGTGTGTATAATTATGTAGCAGAGGTAATTCCTTTGTTTGATCCAGGCTTGGTGTGTATAATTATGTAACAGAGGTAATTCCTTTGTTTGATCCAGGCTTGGTGTGTATAATTATGTAACAGAGGTAATTCCTTTGTTTGATCCAGGCTTGGTGTGTATAATTATGTAGCAGAGGTAATTCCTTTGTTTGATCCAGGCTTGGTGTGTATAATTATGTAACAGAGGTAATTCCTTTGTTTGATCCAGGCTTGGTGTGTATAATTATGTAGCAGAGGTAATTCCTTTGTTTGATCCAGGCTTGGTGTGTATAATTATGTAACAGAGGTAATTCCTTTGTTTGATCCAGGCTTGGTGTGTATAATTATGTAACAGAGGTAATTCCTTTGTTTGATCCAGGCTTGGTGTGTATAATTATGTAGCAGAGGTAATTCCTTTGTTTGATCCAGGCTTGGTGTGTATAATTATGTAGCAGAGGTAATTCCTTTGTTTGATCCAGGCTTGGTGTGTATAATTATGTAGCAGAGGTAATTCCTTTGTTTGATCCAGGCTTGGTGTGTATAATTATGTAGCAGAGGTAATTCCTTTGTTTTTGATCCAGGCTTGGTGTGTATAATTATGTAGCAGAGGTAATTCCTTTGTTTGATCCAGGCTTGGTGTGTATAATTATGTAACAGAGGTAATTCCTTTGTTTGATCCAGGCTTGGTGTGTATAATTATGTAGCAGAGGTAATTCCTTTGTTTGATCCAGGCTTGGTGTGTATAATTATGTAACAGAGGTAATTCCTTTGTTTGATCCAGGCTTGGTGTGTATAATTATGTAACAGAGGTAATTCCTTTGTTTGATCCAGGCTTGGTGTGTATAATTATGTAGCAGAGGTAATTCCTTTGTTTGATCCAGGCTTGGTGTGTATAATTATGTAGCAGAGGTAATTCCTTTGTTTGATCCAGGCTTGGTGTGTATAATTATGTAACAGAGGTAATTCCTTTGTTTGATCCAGGCTTGGTGTGTATAATTATGTAGCAGAGGTAATTCCTTTGTTTGATCCAGGCTTGGTGTGTATAATTATGTAACAGAGGTAATTCCTTTGTTTGATCCAGGCTTGGTGTGTATAATTATGTAACAGAGGTAATTCCTTTGTTTGATCCAGGCTTGGTGTGTATAATTATGTAGCAGAGGTAATTCCTTTGTTTGATCCAGGCTTGGTGTGTATAATTATGTAACAGAGGTAATTCCTTTGTTTGATCCAGGCTTGGTGTGTATAATTATGTAGCAGAGGTAATTCCTTTGTTTGATCCAGGCTTGGTGTGTATAATTATGTAGCAGAGGTAATTCCTTTGTTTGATCCAGGCTTGGTGTGTATAATTATGTAACAGAGGTAATTCCTTTGTTTGATCCAGGCTTGGTGTGTATAATTATGTAGCAGAGGTAATTCCTTTGTTTGATCCAGGCTTGGTGTGTATAATTATGTAGCAGAGGTAATTCCTTTGTTTGATCCAGGCTTGGTGTGTATAATTATGTAGCAGAGGTAATTCCTTTGTTTGATCCAGGCTTGGTGTGTATAATTATGTAACAGAGGTAATTCCTTTGTTTGATCCAGGCTTGGTGTGTATAATTATGTAGCAGAGGTAATTCCTTTGTTTGATCCAGGCTTGGTGTGTATAATTATGTAACAGAGGTAATTCCTTTGTTTGATCCAGGCTTGGTGTGTATAATTATGTAGCAGAGGTAATTCCTTTGTTTGATCCAGGCTTGGTGTGTATAATTATGTAACAGAGGTAATTCCTTTGTTTGATCCAGGCTTGGTGTGTATAATTATGTAACAGAGGTAATTCCTTTGTTTGATCCAGGCTTGGTGTGTATAATTATGTAGCAGAGGTAATTCCTTTGTTTGATCCAGGCTTGGTGTGTATAATTATGTAACAGAGGTAATTCCTTTGTTTGATCCAGGCTTGGTGTGTATAATTATGTAACAGAGGTAATTCCTTTGTTTGATCCAGGCTTGGTGTGTATAATTATGTAACAGAGGTAATTCCTTTGTTTGATCCAGGCTTGGTGTGTATAATTATGTAACAGAGGTAATTCCTTTGTTTGATCCAGGCTTGGTGTGTATAATTATGTAGCAGAGGTAATTCCTTTGTTTGATCCAGGCTTGGTGTGTATAATTATGTAGCAGAGGTAATTCCTTTGTTTGATCCAGGCTTGGTGTGTATAATTATGTAACAGAGGTAATTCCTTTGTTTGATCCAGGCTTGGTGTGTATAATTATGTAACAGAGGTAATTCCTTTGTTTGATCCAGGCTTGGTGTGTATAATTATGTAGCAGAGGTAATTCCTTTGTTTGATCCAGGCTTGGTGTGTATAATTATGTAGCAGAGGTAATTCCTTTGTTTGATCCAGGCTTGGTGTGTATAATTATGTAACAGAGGTAATTCCTTTGTTTGATCCAGGCTTGGTGTGTATAATTATGTAGCAGAGGTAATTCCTTTGTTTGATCCAGGCTTGGTGTGTATAATTATGTAGCAGAGGTAATTCCTTTGTTTGATCCAGGCTTGGTGTGTATAATTATGTAGCAGAGGTAATTCCTTTGTTTGATCCAGGCTTGGTGTGTATAATTATGTAGCAGAGGTAATTCCTTTGTTTGATCCAGGCTTGGTGTGTATAATTATGTAACAGAGGTAATTCCTTTGTTTGATCCAGGCTTGGTGTGTATAATTATGTAACAGAGGTAATTCCTTTGTTTGATCCAGGCTTGGTGTGTATAATTATGTAGCAGAGGTAATTCCTTTGTTTGATCCAGGCTTGGTGTGTATAATTATGTAACAGAGGTAATTCCTTTGTTTGATCCAGGCTTGGTGTGTATAATTATGTAGCAGAGGTAATTCCTTTGTTTGATCCAGGCTTGGTGTGTATAATTATGTAACAGAGGTAATTCCTTTGTTTGATCCAGGCTTGGTGTGTATAATTATGTAACAGAGGTAATTCCTTTGTTTGATCCAGGCTTGGTGTGTATAATTATGTAGCAGAGGTAATTCCTTTGTTTGATCCAGGCTTGGTGTGTATAATTATGTAGCAGAGGTAATTCCTTTGTTTGATCCAGGCTTGGTGTGTATAATTATGTAGCAGAGGTAATTCCTTTGTTTGATCCAGGCTTGGTGTGTATAATTATGTAGCAGAGGTAATTCCTTTGTTTGATCCAGGCTTGGTGTGTATAATTATGTAGCAGAGGTAATTCCTTTGTTTGATCCAGGCTTGGTGTGTATAATTATGTAGCAGAGGTAATTCCTTTGTTTGATCCAGGCTTGGTGTGTATAATTATGTAACAGAGGTAATTCCTTTGTTTGATCCAGGCTTGGTGTGTATAATTATGTAGCAGAGGTAATTCCTTTGTTTGATCCAGGCTTGGTGTGTATAATTATGTAACAGAGGTAATTCCTTTGTTTGATCCAGGCTTGGTGTGTATAATTATGTAGCAGAGGTAATTCCTTTGTTTGATCCAGGCTTGGTGTGTATAATTATGTAACAGAGGTAATTCCTTTGTTTGATCCAGGCTTGGTGTGTATAATTATGTAACAGAGGTAATTCCTTTGTTTGATCCAGGCTTGGTGTGTATAATTATGTAACAGAGGTAATTCCTTTGTTTGATCCAGGCTTGGTGTGTATAATTATGTAACAGAGGTAATTCCTTTGTTTGATCCAGGCTTGGTGTGTATAATTATGTAACAGAGGTAATTCCTTTGTTTGATCCAGGCTTGGTGTGTATAATTATGTAACAGAGGTAATTCCTTTGTTTGATCCAGGCTTGGTGTGTATAATTATGTAACAGAGGTAATTCCTTTGTTTGATCCAGGCTTGGTGTGTATAATTATGTAGCAGAGGTAATTCCTTTGTTTGATCCAGGCTTGGTGTGTATAATTATGTAGCAGAGGTAATTCCTTTGTTTGATCCAGGCTTGGTGTGTATAATTATGTAGCAGAGGTAATTCCTTTGTTTGATCCAGGCTTGGTGTGTATAATTATGTAACAGAGGTAATTCCTTTGTTTGATCCAGGCTTGGTGTGTATAATTATGTAACAGAGGTAATTCCTTTGTTTGATCCAGGCTTGGTGTGTATAATTATGTAACAGAGGTAATTCCTTTGTTTGATCCAGGCTTGGTGTGTATAATTATGTAACAGAGGTAATTCCTTTGTTTGATCCAGGCTTGGTGTGTATAATTATGTAGCAGAGGTAATTCCTTTGTTTGATCCAGGCTTGGTGTGTATAATTATGTAACAGAGGTAATTCCTTTGTTTGATCCAGGCTTGGTGTGTATAATTATGTAACAGAGGTAATTCCTTTGTTTGATCCAGGCTTGGTGTGTATAATTATGTAGCAGAGGTAATTCCTTTGTTTGATCCAGGCTTGGTGTGTATAATTATGTAACAGAGGTAATTCCTTTGTTTGATCCAGGCTTGGTGTGTATAATTATGTAGCAGAGGTAATTCCTTTGTTTGATCCAGGCTTGGTGTGTATAATTATGTAACAGAGGTAATTCCTTTGTTTGATCCAGGCTTGGTGTGTATAATTATGTAACAGAGGTAATTCCTTTGTTTGATCCAGGCTTGGTGTGTATAATTATGTAACAGAGGTAATTCCTTTGTTTGATCCAGGCTTGGTGTGTATAATTATGTAACAGAGGTAATTCCTTTGTTTGATCCAGGCTTGGTGTGTATAATTATGTAACAGAGGTAATTCCTTTGTTTGATCCAGGCTTGGTGTGTATAATTATGTAACAGAGGTAATTCCTTTGTTTGATCCAGGCTTGGTGTGTATAATTATGTAACAGAGGTAATTCCTTTGTTTGATCCAGGCTTGGTGTGTATAATTATGTAGCAGAGGTAATTCCTTTGTTTGATCCAGGCTTGGTGTGTATAATTATGTAACAGAGGTAATTCCTTTGTTTGATCCAGGCTTGGTGTGTATAATTATGTAGCAGAGGTAATTCCTTTGTTTGATCCAGGCTTGGTGTGTATAATTATGTAGCAGAGGTAATTCCTTTGTTTGATCCAGGCTTGGTGTGTATAATTATGTAACAGAGGTAATTCCTTTGTTTGATCCAGGCTTGGTGTGTATAATTATGTAGCAGAGGTAATTCCTTTGTTTGATCCAGGCTTGGTGTGTATAATTATGTAACAGAGGTAATTCCTTTGTTTGATCCAGGCTTGGTGTGTATAATTATGTAGCAGAGGTAATTCCTTTGTTTGATCCAGGCTTGGTGTGTATAATTATGTAACAGAGGTAATTCCTTTGTTTGATCCAGGCTTGGTGTGTATAATTATGTAACAGAGGTAATTCCTTTGTTTGATCCAGGCTTGGTGTGTATAATTATGTAACAGAGGTAATTCCTTTGTTTGATCCAGGCTTGGTGTGTATAATTATGTAACAGAGGTAATTCCTTTGTTTGATCCAGGCTTGGTGTGTATAATTATGTAACAGAGGTAATTCCTTTGTTTGATCCAGGCTTGGTGTGTATAATTATGTAACAGAGGTAATTCCTTTGTTTGATCCAGGCTTGGTGTGTATAATTATGTAACAGAGGTAATTCCTTTGTTTGATCCAGGCTTGGTGTGTATAATTATGTAACAGAGGTAATTCCTTTGTTTGATCCAGGCTTGGTGTGTATAATTATGTAGCAGAGGTAATTCCTTTGTTTGATCCAGGCTTGGTGTGTATAATTATGTAGCAGAGGTAATTCCTTTGTTTGATCCAGGCTTGGTGTGTATAATTATGTAACAGAGGTAATTCCTTTGTTTGATCCAGGCTTGGTGTGTATAATTATGTAGCAGAGGTAATTCCTTTGTTTGATCCAGGCTTGGTGTGTATAATTATGTAGCAGAGGTAATTCCTTTGTTTGATCCAGGCTTGGTGTGTATAATTATGTAACAGAGGTAATTCCTTTGTTTGATCCAGGCTTGGTGTGTATAATTATGTAGCAGAGGTAATTCCTTTGTTTGATCCAGGCTTGGTGTGTATAATTATGTAGCAGAGGTAATTCCTTTGTTTGATCCAGGCTTGGTGTGTATAATTATGTAGCAGAGGTAATTCCTTTGTTTGATCCAGGCTTGGTGTGTATAATTATGTAGCAGAGGTAATTCCTTTGTTTGATCCAGGCTTGGTGTGTATAATTATGTAACAGAGGTAATTCCTTTGTTTGATCCAGGCTTGGTGTGTATAATTATGTAGCAGAGGTAATTCCTTTGTTTGATCCAGGCTTGGTGTGTATAATTATGTAACAGAGGTAATTCCTTTGTTTGATCCAGGCTTGGTGTGTATAATTATGTAACAGAGGTAATTCCTTTGTTTGATCCAGGCTTGGTGTGTATAATTATGTAACAGAGGTAATTCCTTTGTTTGATCCAGGCTTGGTGTGTATAATTATGTAACAGAGGTAATTCCTTTGTTTGATCCAGGCTTGGTGTGTATAATTATGTAGCAGAGGTAATTCCTTTGTTTGATCCAGGCTTGGTGTGTATAATTATGTAACAGAGGTAATTCCTTTGTTTGATCCAGGCTTGGTGTGTATAATTATGTAGCAGAGGTAATTCCTTTGTTTGATCCAGGCTTGGTGTGTATAATTATGTAACAGAGGTAATTCCTTTGTTTGATCCAGGCTTGGTGTGTATAATTATGTAGCAGAGGTAATTCCTTTGTTTGATCCAGGCTTGGTGTGTATAATTATGTAACAGAGGTAATTCCTTTGTTTGATCCAGGCTTGGTGTGTATAATTATGTAACAGAGGTAATTCCTTTGTTTGATCCAGGCTTGGTGTGTATAATTATGTAACAGAGGTAATTCCTTTGTTTGATCCAGGCTTGGTGTGTATAATTATGTAACAGAGGTAATTCCTTTGTTTGATCCAGGCTTGGTGTGTATAATTATGTAGCAGAGGTAATTCCTTTGTTTGATCCAGGCTTGGTGTGTATAATTATGTAACAGAGGTAATTCCTTTGTTTGATCCAGGCTTGGTGTGTATAATTATGTAACAGAGGTAATTCCTTTGTTTGATCCAGGCTTGGTGTGTATAATTATGTAACAGAGGTAATTCCTTTGTTTGATCCAGGCTTGGTGTGTATAATTATGTAACAGAGGTAATTCCTTTGTTTGATCCAGGCTTGGTGTGTATAATTATGTAGCAGAGGTAATTCCTTTGTTTGATCCAGGCTTGGTGTGTATAATTATGTAACAGAGGTAATTCCTTTGTTTGATCCAGGCTTGGTGTGTATAATTATGTAACAGAGGTAATTCCTTTGTTTGATCCAGGCTTGGTGTGTATAATTATGTAACAGAGGTAATTCCTTTGTTTGATCCAGGCTTGGTGTGTATAATTATGTAACAGAGGTAATTCCTTTGTTTGATCCAGGCTTGGTGTGTATAATTATGTAGCAGAGGTAATTCCTTTGTTTGATCCAGGCTTGGTGTGTATAATTATGTAACAGAGGTAATTCCTTTGTTTGATCCAGGCTTGGTGTGTATAATTATGTAACAGAGGTAATTCCTTTGTTTGATCCAGGCTTGGTGTGTATAATTATGTAGCAGAGGTAATTCCTTTGTTTGATCCAGGCTTGGTGTGTATAATTATGTAACAGAGGTAATTCCTTTGTTTGATCCAGGCTTGGTGTGTATAATTATGTAGCAGAGGTAATTCCTTTGTTTGATCCAGGCTTGGTGTGTATAATTATGTAACAGAGGTAATTCCTTTGTTTGATCCAGGCTTGGTGTGTATAATTATGTAACAGAGGTAATTCCTTTGTTTGATCCAGGCTTGGTGTGTATAATTATGTAACAGAGGTAATTCCTTTGTTTGATCCAGGCTTGGTGTGTATAATTATGTAACAGAGGTAATTCCTTTGTTTGATCCAGGCTTGGTGTGTATAATTATGTAACAGAGGTAATTCCTTTGTTTGATCCAGGCTTGGTGTGTATAATTATGTAACAGAGGTAATTCCTTTGTTTGATCCAGGCTTGGTGTGTATAATTATGTAACAGAGGTAATTCCTTTGTTTGATCCAGGCTTGGTGTGTATAATTATGTAACAGAGGTAATTCCTTTGTTTGATCCAGGCTTGGTGTGTATAATTATGTAGCAGAGGTAATTCCTTTGTTTGATCCAGGCTTGGTGTGTATAATTATGTAACAGAGGTAATTCCTTTGTTTGATCCAGGCTTGGTGTGTATAATTATGTAACAGAGGTAATTCCTTTGTTTGATCCAGGCTTGGTGTGTATAATTATGTAACAGAGGTAATTCCTTTGTTTGATCCAGGCTTGGTGTGTATAATTATGTAGCAGAGGTAATTCCTTTGTTTGATCCAGGCTTGGTGTGTATAATTATGTAGCAGAGGTAATTCCTTTGTTTGATCCAGGCTTGGTGTGTATAATTATGTAGCAGAGGTAATTCCTTTGTTTGATCCAGGCTTGGTGTGTATAATTATGTAACAGAGGTAATTCCTTTGTTTGATCCAGGCTTGGTGTGTATAATTATGTAGCAGAGGTAATTCCTTTGTTTGATCCAGGCTTGGTGTGTATAATTATGTAACAGAGGTAATTCCTTTGTTTGATCCAGGCTTGGTGTGTATAATTATGTAACAGAGGTAATTCCTTTGTTTGATCCAGGCTTGGTGTGTATAATTATGTAACAGAGGTAATTCCTTTGTTTGATCCAGGCTTGGTGTGTATAATTATGTAGCAGAGGTAATTCCTTTGTTTGATCCAGGCTTGGTGTGTATAATTATGTAACAGAGGTAATTCCTTTGTTTGATCCAGGCTTGGTGTGTATAATTATGTAACAGAGGTAATTCCTTTGTTTGATCCAGGCTTGGTGTGTATAATTATGTAACAGAGGTAATTCCTTTGTTTGATCCAGGCTTGGTGTGTATAATTATGTAGCAGAGGTAATTCCTTTGTTTGATCCAGGCTTGGTGTGTATAATTATGTAACAGAGGTAATTCCTTTGTTTGATCCAGGCTTGGTGTGTATAATTATGTAACAGAGGTAATTCCTTTGTTTGATCCAGGCTTGGTGTGTATAATTATGTAACAGAGGTAATTCCTTTGTTTGATCCAGGCTTGGTGTGTATAATTATGTAACAGAGGTAATTCCTTTGTTTGATCCAGGCTTGGTGTGTATAATTATGTAACAGAGGTAATTCCTTTGTTTGATCCAGGCTTGGTGTGTATAATTATGTAGCAGAGGTAATTCCTTTGTTTGATCCAGGCTTGGTGTGTATAATTATGTAACAGAGGTAATTCCTTTGTTTGATCCAGGCTTGGTGTGTATAATTATGTAACAGAGGTAATTCCTTTGTTTGATCCAGGCTTGGTGTGTATAATTATGTAACAGAGGTAATTCCTTTGTTTGATCCAGGCTTGGTGTGTATAATTATGTAACAGAGGTAATTCCTTTGTTTGATCCAGGCTTGGTGTGTATAATTATGTAACAGAGGTAATTCCTTTGTTTGATCCAGGCTTGGTGTGTATAATTATGTAACAGAGGTAATTCCTTTGTTTGATCCAGGCTTGGTGTGTATAATTATGTAACAGAGGTAATTCCTTTGTTTGATCCAGGCTTGGTGTGTATAATTATGTAACAGAGGTAATTCCTTTGTTTGATCCAGGCTTGGTGTGTATAATTATGTAACAGAGGTAATTCCTTTGTTTGATCCAGGCTTGGTGTGTATAATTATGTAACAGAGGTAATTCCTTTGTTTGATCCAGGCTTGGTGTGTATAATTATGTAACAGAGGTAATTCCTTTGTTTGATCCAGGCTTGGTGTGTATAATTATGTAACAGAGGTAATTCCTTTGTTTGATCCAGGCTTGGTGTGTATAATTATGTAACAGAGGTAATTCCTTTGTTTGATCCAGGCTTGGTGTGTATAATTATGTAACAGAGGTAATTCCTTTGTTTGATCCAGGCTTGGTGTGTATAATTATGTAACAGAGGTAATTCCTTTGTTTGATCCAGGCTTGGTGTGTATAATTATGTAACAGAGGTAATTCCTTTGTTTGATCCAGGCTTGGTGTGTATAATTATGTAACAGAGGTAATTCCTTTGTTTGATCCAGGCTTGGTGTGTATAATTATGTAACAGAGGTAATTCCTTTGTTTGATCCAGGCTTGGTGTGTATAATTATGTAGCAGAGGTAATTCCTTTGTTTGATCCAGGCTTGGTGTGTATAATTATGTAACAGAGGTAATTCCTTTGTTTGATCCAGGCTTGGTGTGTATAATTATGTAACAGAGGTAATTCCTTTGTTTGATCCAGGCTTGGTGTGTATAATTATGTAACAGAGGTAATTCCTTTGTTTGATCCAGGCTTGGTGTGTATAATTATGTAACAGAGGTAATTCCTTTGTTTGATCCAGGCTTGGTGTGTATAATTATGTAACAGAGGTAATTCCTTTGTTTGATCCAGGCTTGGTGTGTATAATTATGTAACAGAGGTAATTCCTTTGTTTGATCCAGGCTTGGTGTGTATAATTATGTAACAGAGGTAATTCCTTTGTTTGATCCAGGCTTGGTGTGTATAATTATGTAACAGAGGTAATTCCTTTGTTTGATCCAGGCTTGGTGTGTATAATTATGTAACAGAGGTAATTCCTTTGTTTGATCCAGGCTTGGTGTGTATAATTATGTAACAGAGGTAATTCCTTTGTTTGATCCAGGCTTGGTGTGTATAATTATGTAACAGAGGTAATTCCTTTGTTTGATCCAGGCTTGGTGTGTATAATTATGTAACAGAGGTAATTCCTTTGTTTGATCCAGGCTTGGTGTGTATAATTATGTAACAGAGGTAATTCCTTTGTTTGATCCAGGCTTGGTGTGTATAATTATGTAGCAGAGGTAATTCCTTTGTTTGATCCAGGCTTGGTGTGTATAATTATGTAACAGAGGTAATTCCTTTGTTTGATCCAGGCTTGGTGTGTATAATTATGTAGCAGAGGTAATTCCTTTGTTTGATCCAGGCTTGGTGTGTATAATTATGTAACAGAGGTAATTCCTTTGTTTGATCCAGGCTTGGTGTGTATAATTATGTAACAGAGGTAATTCCTTTGTTTGATCCAGGCTTGGTGTGTATAATTATGTAACAGAGGTAATTCCTTTGTTTGATCCAGGCTTGGTGTGTATAATTATGTAACAGAGGTAATTCCTTTGTTTGATCCAGGCTTGGTGTGTATAATTATGTAACAGAGGTAATTCCTTTGTTTGATCCAGGCTTGGTGTGTATAATTATGTAACAGAGGTAATTCCTTTGTTTGATCCAGGCTTGGTGTGTATAATTATGTAACAGAGGTAATTCCTTTGTTTGATCCAGGCTTGGTGTGTATAATTATGTAGCAGAGGTAATTCCTTTGTTTGATCCAGGCTTGGTGTGTATAATTATGTAACAGAGGTAATTCCTTTGTTTGATCCAGGCTTGGTGTGTATAATTATGTAACAGAGGTAATTCCTTTGTTTGATCCAGGCTTGGTGTGTATAATTATGTAACAGAGGTAATTCCTTTGTTTGATCCAGGCTTGGTGTGTATAATTATGTAGCAGAGGTAATTCCTTTGTTTGATCCAGGCTTGGTGTGTATAATTATGTAACAGAGGTAATTCCTTTGTTTGATCCAGGCTTGGTGTGTATAATTATGTAACAGAGGTAATTCCTTTGTTTGATCCAGGCTTGGTGTGTATAATTATGTAACAGAGGTAATTCCTTTGTTTGATCCAGGCTTGGTGTGTATAATTATGTAACAGAGGTAATTCCTTTGTTTGATCCAGGCTTGGTGTGTATAATTATGTAACAGAGGTAATTCCTTTGTTTGATCCAGGCTTGGTGTGTATAATTATGTAACAGAGGTAATTCCTTTGTTTGATCCAGGCTTGGTGTGTATAATTATGTAACAGAGGTAATTCCTTTGTTTGATCCAGGCTTGGTGTGTATAATTATGTAGCAGAGGTAATTCCTTTGTTTGATCCAGGCTTGGTGTGTATAATTATGTAGCAGAGGTAATTCCTTTGTTTGATCCAGGCTTGGTGTGTATAATTATGTAACAGAGGTAATTCCTTTGTTTGATCCAGGCTTGGTGTGTATAATTATGTAACAGAGGTAATTCCTTTGTTTGATCCAGGCTTGGTGTGTATAATTATGTAACAGAGGTAATTCCTTTGTTTGATCCAGGCTTGGTGTGTATAATTATGTAACAGAGGTAATTCCTTTGTTTGATCCAGGCTTGGTGTGTATAATTATGTAACAGAGGTAATTCCTTTGTTTGATCCAGGCTTGGTGTGTATAATTATGTAACAGAGGTAATTCCTTTGTTTGATCCAGGCTTGGTGTGTATAATTATGTAACAGAGGTAATTCCTTTGTTTGATCCAGGCTTGGTGTGTATAATTATGTAACAGAGGTAATTCCTTTGTTTGATCCAGGCTTGGTGTGTATAATTATGTAACAGAGGTAATTCCTTTGTTTGATCCAGGCTTGGTGTGTATAATTATGTAACAGAGGTAATTCCTTTGTTTGATCCAGGCTTGGTGTGTATAATTATGTAACAGAGGTAATTCCTTTGTTTGATCCAGGCTTGGTGTGTATAATTATGTAACAGAGGTAATTCCTTTGTTTGATCCAGGCTTGGTGTGTATAATTATGTAACAGAGGTAATTCCTTTGTTTGATCCAGGCTTGGTGTGTATAATTATGTAACAGAGGTAATTCCTTTGTTTGATCCAGGCTTGGTGTGTATAATTATGTAACAGAGGTAATTCCTTTGTTTGATCCAGGCTTGGTGTGTATAATTATGTAACAGAGGTAATTCCTTTGTTTGATCCAGGCTTGGTGTGTATAATTATGTAACAGAGGTAATTCCTTTGTTTGATCCAGGCTTGGTGTGTATAATTATGTAACAGAGGTAATTCCTTTGTTTGATCCAGGCTTGGTGTGTATAATTATGTAACAGAGGTAATTCCTTTGTTTGATCCAGGCTTGGTGTGTATAATTATGTAACAGAGGTAATTCCTTTGTTTGATCCAGGCTTGGTGTGTATAATTATGTAACAGAGGTAATTCCTTTGTTTGATCCAGGCTTGGTGTGTATAATTATGTAACAGAGGTAATTCCTTTGTTTGATCCAGGCTTGGTGTGTATAATTATGTAACAGAGGTAATTCCTTTGTTTGATCCAGGCTTGGTGTGTATAATTATGTAACAGAGGTAATTCCTTTGTTTGATCCAGGCTTGGTGTGTATAATTATGTAACAGAGGTAATTCCTTTGTTTGATCCAGGCTTGGTGTGTATAATTATGTAACAGAGGTAATTCCTTTGTTTGATCCAGGCTTGGTGTGTATAATTATGTAACAGAGGTAATTCCTTTGTTTGATCCAGGCTTGGTGTGTATAATTATGTAACAGAGGTAATT